>NC_056726.1:1673744398-1673756898 GCF_019279795.1 Protopterus annectens | reverse complement strand
ACCAAGTTTCACTTGAGTTACCTGATGTGCTTGTTATACAGGCCATTGGTTGAATATGTATTTTGTTGTGAGGAAGTCTGTAATGCATGAAGGCGGAGATGAGAAGATGTGAGATTGGTAATGCAATTGTTGATCCTCATTATTATGACTCTTGGTGGAGTTTCCATACATAATAGTGCGGGGGGGGGTTGGAGACTCTCCCCCACACAATCTGAAGTCAGTGTCTCCTTGGACTCTGATGAGGATGGTGGCTACAGTGAGGCACAGGTGGGGTTGCCGGGGGCTGAATCTGTCCCAGAGGGTGACATCCCATTTCTGCCCCCATTGTCTCTGCACACAATCAGTATTCCCACACATACCCAGTCCCCACAGGCCACAGATATTGGAAAGTCAGAGGGTGAAGACATGGCACGGGAAAGTGTGGCAACTATGGCTCCAGTGACTGTAGACACTGGCCATAGACAGGGAGCTGGAGAGGTCCCAAACAGGAGGATTGACAGGGGTTCTTGTAGTACTGCTGTCTGTCCACCACCTGTTGCAGGTGTCACATTATAGGTCACTCGGCTCATGTTTCAGGTCATCATGAAGGCACAGGCACATTCTGAATGGAACATCAGATGTGAGCTTAGGGTTATAGATACAGCACAGTCTGACATCTGTGACTGCCTCCACCCCATTGGGGACACCCTAGATTGGTTCACTGATGCAGTGGACAGACGGTGGGCTGAGACAGTGTCTGTCTTGGACTGAACATTGTGCTGGAATGTCTGGTTGGAGTTGGCCATTGAACCCATGGATGGAATTCAGCAACACCATCTGCTGAGAGTCCATGTGGGCATGCACAGTCATTCTCCCATAGGGGCAGTACATCCAGCACTACAAAGGGGAATATGCTGTCCACAACATGACATAGCAGGCCATGGGCTCATGATCCTGGGCAGTACCATGGAGGACACACGGTCCCTGCAGACAGCGGTCATTGTCAGGTACTAACAATGCATCTGGCCTTGGGCATGATGGTGCCAGTGCAACTCCTGGTAGATCCAGTTCCGGTGTTCAGGGCCAGAGACAGTGAACTGTTAGTTCTGCCATGTATTGTCCACAGCTGTCAAACATACACATGTGCAGGACTAGCACTGAGCTTGACTGTGTACGCGCACACACTCACACCTCACTGTCACATGCAGATCACCTACAGACACATATAGAACCTCTCCATGGTCCATGTATCCCACTCCCCTTCCTGAGTCACACACATGGCCTCCAGCACCCAACACACAGCACCTTGTGCAAGTGATAATACCTGTTCCACATCCCTGTCATCCTTCCCATCAATGCAGGGAAATGATATCTGTCTGATGCACAGGGTGACTATATTACTTGACATGTACTTGGGTAATGCAGTATTGTTTTGCCATGCCACTTGTAGTGGTCACCAACAGATACTGTATGCTGGCATGGGCCATGAGTACGCAACATGCTTTTGTATACCTTATGTTGTACGATCTTGTATTGGCGGTTTTGTTACACAATCAATAAAGGAACAAAAACTGCGTAGACCACGACCGTTAAACCAAAGTCAATAAAATAAAAATGAACAATAGATATGTTTAAGTAATTTAATAAAACAAAGCTTTTGGGTTTCCCCTTCTTCAGTGTATGAACAGTGAATACAAAATCAACTTTTTATACATTAAAGACTTGAAACAACCCACCAATCAGAAAACTAAAATAATTAAATATTTAATTATTTTATTAACCAATTAAAAATCAATTAATGCAACATCATTTGTTTCTTCTGCAGAACAGGTTTTAAACTAACTGCCCCATTTAAACCTGGTAAACTATCTGCACTCAGCTGTAGAATCTATACAAGCTCAATGTGTTCTAAGTTATTATTTATATTTTCCCCTCTTATATTTTTATCCAGGGTTTTAATTACTCTAAATCTAAACTGATATTTAATCCCCTTTTCATATATATGTTTAGCCAAAGTATTTGTTTCTAAAGTCCTATTAATAGCGGACTTATGTTCTATAATGTGCTCCTTTAGCATCCTGGAACATTTTCCTACATAAAATACTGAACACATTGTGCAGGTGGCATGATAAACTATATGAGTTGTAGTACAACTAGCATAAGTAGTAAATCTATAACATTTTTGAGTAGTAGGATGTATGAATGCAGAATCCGTAGCAATATCTTTGCAACAACTACACCCATAACAAGGAATAGTACCCCTCCTTGTATTAACTTGCCTACTACCAACCTTTTTTAGCTCATTATAACAGAGGCTAGATTTTAAATTCCTTTCATTCCTGTAGGTAAATCTAGGATGATCGTGTAAAATATTTCTTAATTCAGGCATAGTTAAAAGTACACTCCAATACGTCTTAATAATGTTTTCTATATCTTGTGTCCTGTTGTTATACGTCAAGATGCATCTTAGCCTATTCTCACTATCAGTATGTCTGGGAGTATTATTCACCCCATTTTCATATTCAGAATATTTAAAACAGGGAGCTGTAATCCCATCTCTCTCACATAAACCCCCTTCCTTCACTTGCTGTACCATCTACTGCGGGTAGCCCCTGTTCATAAATTCAATGGCTAACTCATTCATTTGTTGTCTGTTTGAATCTTCTTCAGTATTTAACTGACTTATTCTAGAAAAATGGCTTTTTACTATGCCCTTAAAAATATGCACAGCATTCATGCTAGCATGTACTGATTTTTTATATACACTAGTTTTTATGGCATCATCCTTTTTCTCAAGGGTAATATCTCAATAATGGATCAGCTGGGTTGAGTATGTCATTTAAAAACTTAAAAAAATTGTAGTATGGTTTAAATATTCTACAAAATCCTTCAAACTTATCTCATCTCTGTTCCAGCACAAAAAAGAGTCATCAACAAAATGTTTGTAGAAAAGCACATTAGAATTAATAAAGCCATCATTACTAAAAATGTCCTCCATTTCCCATTGATTAAATAGTAAATTAGCATAGGTGTTGGCCAAGGGAGTACCCATGGCCACCCCTAATGTCTGTAAATATGGTAGCCCATCAAATAAAAAGACATTTTTAGTTAAGATAATTTCTAGGTAGAACCTGTGTGTTGAGAGACAGCCTTACAAGACTATCTGCAAATATATAGAGCTGAGTATATTTTTCTGTATTATTCTGTATTATAGAGCTAAATTGTTGCTTAGATATCTATTGTCTTACTGTTCTGCAAATATACAGAGATCAGTATATATTTTTTGGTTTTATAATTTGCACTCTGATTCCTCACATCTCTGTTGAAACTGTCTTCCCCACCCCCTCATGTTGGTTTCTATAGCTTGTGTTAGGTTCCCTTAATTTGACCTGTTAATAGCAGCAGTCTGCATTTAAAGTGGAACCTGTGTGTTGAGAGACAGCCTTACAAGACTATCTGCAAATATATAGAGCTGAGTATATTTTTCTGTATTAATCTGTATTATAGAGCTAAATTGCTGCTTAGATATCTGTTATCTTACTGTTCTGCAAATATACAGAGATCAGTATATATTTTTTGGTTTTATAATTTGCACTCTGATTCCTCACATCTCTGTTGAAACTGCCCCCCCCCCCCCATTTGGGTTTCTATAGCTTGTGTTATGCTCATTTAATGTGACCTGTTAATAGCAGCAGTCTGCATTTAAAGTGGAACCTGTGTGTTGAGAGACATCCTTACAAGACTATCTGCAAATATATAGAGCTGAGTATATTTTTCTGTATTATTCTGTATTATAGAGCTAAATTGTTGCTTAGATATCTGTTGTCTTACTGTTCTGCAAATATACAGAGATCAGTATATATTTTTTGGTTTTATAATTTGCACTCTGATTCCTCACATCTCTGTTGAAACTGTCTTCCCCACCCCCCCTCATTTTGGTTTCTATAGCTTGTGTTAGGTTCCCTTAATTTGACCTGTTAATAGCAGCAGTCTACATTTAAAATGGAACCTGTGTGTTGAGAGGCAGCCTCACAAGACTATCTGCAAATATATAAAGCTGAGTATATTTTTCTGTATTATTCTGTATTATATAGCTAAATTGTTGCTTAGATATCTGTTGTCTTACTGTTCTGCAAATATACAGAGATCAGTATATATTTTTTTGGTTTTATAATTTGTACTCTGATTCCTCATATCTCTGTTGAAACTGTCTTCCCCACCCCACCCCCATTTTGGTTTCTATAGCTTGTGTTAGGTTCCCTTAATTTGACCTGTTAATAGCAGCAGTCTGCATTTAAAGTGGAACCTGTGTGTTGAGAGACAGCCTTACAAGACTATCTGCAAATATATAGAGCTGAGTATATTTTTCTGTATTATTCTGTATTATATAGCTAAATTGTTGCTTAGATATCTGTTGTCTTACTGTTCTGCAAATATACAGAGATCAGTATATATTTTTTGGTTTTATAATTTGCACTCTGATTCCTCACATCTCTGTTGAAACTTTTCCCCACCCCCCCTCCCTGTTCTTGGTTGTAGTTTAAATTTGGTGGCTTTTGCAGTGCCCGCCCCACTGTAGATTTGATCTAGGACACTCCCCCAGTCCCATCTCTTTACCGCATTCTACCTAATAAACCCTTTCTGCACTTGCTTTTAGTCTTTTTTAATTTAATTACATTTTTTCAAACTGTGTGTGGACTAATATTGCTACATACTCAAGTGTGCCAGCTTGCATTGCATGTGAATTGTTTTTACTACTGCTTTTGCTACTTTTCTGAAAAAAAAAATGTAAGCCTGCTTCCTACCTTTCCTGTAATTAGTGTTCCAGATACAGATTTGCTATATCCAGGACTATTTGTAATCTTCTGATCCCCCAAGCCTTTCTGTGTTGGAGAGAAACCTTCTAACCTATCAGTGGGAGTGGTAAGCACAAGGTAACCTCTCTACCACATAAGGAGTGGTTCTGGCCCGGAATTTGTAGTTATTGGCCATTTGGGCAGTCTTCCATCTCTCTCAACTTTCTGATTTGAAGGCCTGCATTTGCACTTGTTTCTGTTCTGTAACTCCTGGGCCAATCTCATTTGCTCACTCAAAAAAGAAAAAAATGTATCTGCTTTTACTGTATTTGTGTTTCTTCCTACTTTATTTTGCTTTTGCGTCATCTTAAAAGTACTCAGTTGTATTTATTACTGCTTGGTGTAACTCATTCTAAGCCTTTTAGTTTAAGCACTTTGGCTTCAGACCAGTTGTTTTACATTAAGAAGGTTTGTGATCTGCACTGTAGTGGCAGAACAGGTAGCTTACATCCTTCTAAGTTGGGAACTGCTGATTGAGGGCTCAGTGTCTGTTATTCTAAAAGTGTATTAATTCTGGTTTAAGCACTTGGGCTTCAGGCCAGTTATTTTACATTAAAAGGGTTCGTGGTCTGCACTCTTGTGGGAGGAGAGGCTGGACTCTGTCCTTCTGAGCTTGGAATTTCTGGTTAAAGGCTTATAGTGCCTGCATATTTAAACTGCTTCTTACTGAAATTGGTACACCTTGTTTGCTGTAGCATAGACTAGATCCAGACCTGCTGAATCTAGCTTTGTTTGTATAACTTGAGCACTAATCCATGCATTCTTTAAAGTATTCAATTGTATTTATTACTGCTTGGTAGTAATTTGATTAAAGTGTAGCTATCATTCTAAGACTTTTGGATTAAGCACTTGGGCTTCAGACCAGTTGTTTTACATTAGGAAGGTTTGTGGCCTGCACTGTGGTGGCAGGACAGGTAGCTTACATCCTTCTAAGTTGGGAACTGCTGATTGAGGGCTCAGTGTCTGTTATTCTAAAAGTATATTAATTCTGGTTTAAGCACTTAGGCTTCAGGCCAGTTGTTTACAATAAGAAGGTTTGTGGTCTGCACTGTAGTGGCAGAACAGGTAGCTTACATCCTTCTAAGTTGGGAACTGCTGATTGAGGGCTCAGTGTCTGTTATTCTAAAAGTGTATTAATTCTGGTTTAAGCACTTGGGCTTCAGGCCAGTTATTTTACGTTAAAAGGGTTCGTGATCTGCACTCTTGTGGGAGGAGAGGCTGGACTCTGCCCTTCTAAGCTGGGAATTTCTGGTTAAAGGCTTATAGTGCCTGCATATTTGAACTGCTTCTTACTAAAATTGGTACACCTTGTTTGCTGTAGCATAGACTAGATCCAGGCCTGCTGAATCTAGCTTTGTTTGTATAACTTGAGCACTAATCCAGGCATTCTTTAAAGTATTCAATTGCATTTTTTACTGCTTGGCTGTAACTTGATTAAAGTGTAGCTATCATTCTAAGTCTTTTGGATTAAGCACTTGGGCTTCAGACCAGTTGTTTTACATTAGGAAGGTTTGTGGCCTGCACTGTGGTGGCAGGGCAGGTAGCTTACATCCTTCTAGGTTGGGAACTGCTGACTGAGGGCTCAGTGTCTGTTATTCTAAAAGTGTATTAGTTCTGGTTTAAGCACTTGGGCTTCAGGCCAGTTATTATACATTAAGAAGGTTCATGGTCTGCACTCTTGTGGGAGGAGAGGCTGGACTTTGCCCTTCTGAGCTGGGAATTTCTGGTTAAAGGCTTATAGTGCCTGCATATTTGCACTGTTTCTTACTGAAATTGGTACACCTTGTTTGCTGTAGCATAGACTAGATCCAGGCCTGCTGAATCTAGCTTTGTTTGTATGCTTGCTGTTTGTTTGCTTGTTATTTCCCTGAAATGCTAATTCCACCTAAAACGTAGCTTTTCAGTGCTTCTGTGGATCCCTAGTGATATATGTGTTGCTTAATGTACTTATTTCCTTGTTTAACTTGAAAGAAAGTTACTGTTTGTCATTTTTGCATTTAAGTAACCTGTAACACATTACATTTAAGATACCTGGCACTTGCTCACTAAAGCAATTATATAAGTCAGCACTAAAAAATTAAAAGCACTACACCCTCACAAACTCCCCTTGATTACTTTGTTCCCCATTGGCCCTTTTTTCAATTATAAAGGAATTCCCAATACTATTCTAGCATGTCCAAAGGTCAGTTGTCAATCTCCTCTCTGGTCCAGCTGGTGAATCTGGGAATCTTGAGGCAATGTTACAACTGCCTCATGTACACAGACAACCCTCTCCTCCTCCCAACAAATTCCAACACATGTGAGAGATGCAACCATATAGCCATACTGGAGGCAAAGCTCTCTCAACTTAGTACTGGCAAAACCAGTCAGGAGGAAAAGGAAACCATACTCACTACAATTCCAGTCTCACATAGACCTACCATGACAGCAAACCAAACACATAAACACACAAAAACATACTCGGAGGCTCAAAATAAAAATCTGCCTAAGCAGCAGAGACCTCCAAAGCAGACACCCAAGCAACCGCTACCCCAAAACAAAACACGTGCGACACATAGCTCACAAAACCAGTGTGCTGAACAGTCACAGCCCTTAAGGCTAAACAACACACCTGATACACTTGTAATAGGTGACTCTATCGTCAGGCACACTGACGTCCCGCTCACCAGGCTGAACAAGGAGAAGGTCATGGTGAGCTGCCTGTCGGGCGCTAGGATCCGCCACATAACACAAGCACTCAGGTCACTCCAAGGCAAGTACAAATATGACACAGTCATTGTCCATGCTGGTGTACCTCCCTGGACTACATGAAAAGAGACATAGAGGAGCTCTCTGAGCATGTAGCCCAGGCCGGTATGACCCTGACCTTGAGTAGCATCTTACCCTCACCAAGAATGATGCCACAATATGAAGACAAGATGATCAATTTCAACAATTGGCTTAAGTATTGGTGTCATTCAAAGGGGATCCAATGCCTGTCAGCCTGGGATGACATGCTCGACAAGCCACGATGCTTCGCTAGGGATGGCTTGCACCTGTCACCCCTGGCCTTTTGGATATTGGCAAAGGCTCTTGCTACCCCCATAGTGCCTTTTTTAGGCAAGGCTCAAAAGACAAACCCACCTCCATAGGTATCACAAGGGATAAGAAACTAAGAGTAATGCTACTCAATGCCAGAAGTCTAAACCTCAAGATGCACGCATTCGAAACTCTCCTTAGCATGGAGAACATTGATATCTGTGCAGTAACCAGTTTCAAGGCTCCCGAGAGCACCCCAGCACTACCAGGTTATACCTCATACCATGCTTTTTGGCCGCAAAACTTGGACCGAACCACAAAAGGAGGGGGAGTATCAATATTCGTCAAAAATACCCACGCCTCCAGGTTGGTGGCACAGCACAAAGCATCAGAGACTATCCATGTGCAACTAACAGTGGGTAAAACTGCCTTCCAATTTATAGCCTGCTACAGACACCCCTCCCAAACCCAGGAACTCCACTCGGCCTTCCTGAGAACACTGGAGAATATGACTGTCTCTCCAAATACCATTATATTGGGCGACTTCAACTACCTAAACATAGACTGGCAGCATTACTCTAGCTCCAACCCCCTAGCCAAAAGGTTCCTAGAATTTATAAACTCAAATGCTATGGAACAACTTGTTACCACTCCCACAAGAGGGGAAAACATACTGGACCTGATCATCACCAACATGGGGACTCTATGCTCCAGACCAGAAGTGTATCCCTTACTGGTAAGATCAGATCATAAACTAATCTCACTGGATATTCACATCCCGACTCCACCCCCTGCCCTGAAAACCACAGTGAAAAACTTCTCTAAAGCAAATTTCACACTCCTCAAAACCGAGGTGGAATCCTTCAAAGCCCCGGGCCTGTGGAAAATACGGCCCAGACCGCAGAATCCTTTATAAACGCATTCTATGAACACCTTCAGGAATGCATGGATCATGCAATCCCAAATAAAACCAAGACCCAATCCTCCAAAGGCAGATGTCCTGTCTGGTGGACCCCAGCCATAAGCAAACTATACAATAGAAGGAGGAAGCTACTACATGATAGAGCAAAATCCCAAAAAGGGAAGGCATCTCTGATCAGTATTAGCAAAAAACTACTGGCACTCATAAAATCGTCTAAGGCCAGCTTCGAGAGAAAAAATGCACAGGACACTAAGGATAATCACAAGGCTTTCTTTAGTTATGTTAGGAACCTGGTGGGAATTCCCAGATATGCTCAGAATTAGTCCAAAATGACAAAAAATACACAGAACCCACAGACATTGCCAACATCCTAGCTGACAGGATCAGCGCAAACTTCTCCACCCCCTCCCCACCAAAAAGGCAAATATCTATCCCAGCAGAGTGCTGCCCCCCCTGACATCTCAGATGCTCAGGTAAGAGCTGCCCTCTCCAAAGCAAAAAACACAGCATCAATGGGACCAGACGGTGTCCTGGGCTGCGTCCTACATGAACTCCAAGAAGAGCTAAACCCAAACATAAAACTACTGTTCAATCTCAGCCTTACTACAGGATATGTACCCAAAGAGTGGCGTACAGCAACAGTGGTCCCTCTCCACAAAGGTGGTGTCTTAACGGATCCTGGAAACTATTGCCCCATAAGCCTGACTAGCTTGGTCTGCAAAGCTATGGAAAGGAACATCATGGACCTCATAAATAAAGATATTGGGGACCTACAGACACTGGATCCTACCCAGTCCGGCTTTGTTAAGGGCAGATCCTGCCTCTTAAACCTGGTTGATTTCTTTGAAACAGTCACCAAGGCCATTGATGAGGGGAAGGTGGTCCACACAGCCTACCTGGACCTCACAAAAGCCTTCAATACAATACCCCACTCAGTCATTATAGATAAACTCACCAGCTTAAATATGAACCCCTATGTCACTAGATGGGTTGCAAACTGACTCAAGGACAGAATCCACATGGTTAGAATTGCTGGAGCCATGTCAGACTCCAAACCAGTTACAAGTCGCATCCCACAAGGCTCAGTCTTGGGACCTCTCTTGTTCGGTATATATTTCTCGGAGGTACAGGCCAACACGGAAGGACTGTGGCTGACCAAGTTCGCAGATGACTGCAAACTGGGTACCATAATCGACTCTCCAGCCGACACAAGCATCCTCCAAAAGGGCCTCATAGAAACAGACAACTGGTGCCAGAGCCATGGTCTCAAGCTAAATGCCAAAAAGTGTATACTCATCCCCTTTGGCAAAAACAAAGTGCCCACAAATTACCACATAGGTGGTAATCCTTTAAGTAATTAGGGACCTGGGGACCCAAGTTGATAGCAATCTCTCATTTGACAACCACGTGGCCAAAGTGGTTAGAAAAACATTTTATATAGCCCACCTAATCATGAAGGGATTCACATCTAGATCAGGGGAGGTCATCGTGCCTCTTTACTCATCCCTCATCAGGCCCATAATTGAGTACAATGCCCCTTTTGGGATGTACCTTACCAGACACCTGCAGCAACTGGAAAGACCCCAAAAGTACCTCACCAAGAGGATCAAAGGGCTCAAACAGATGCCATATGCTGCCCGGTTAAAGAAACTCCAGCTCTACTCAGTGGCATACCGCCTGCTCAAAGGCAATCTGTGCCTGACGTATAAAGCCATGTCCAACCCGGAATTAATGGACATACTGCACCTCAGAAAATCCAAATCCCATCGAGCTACGCGCTTGGGAGACTTGAACCTCAGCACTGAAATAAATAGGGCATGCTGGAGGGACAGATTCATAACCCAGAGGCTCCCATCACTCTGGAATAAAATCCCAGTCCAGGTTAGGCAGAGTCCCCCATTGACTCTCTTCAAGAGGAATCTTGATGAGTGGATGGGAGATCGTAGGTTTACCCTGGGTATCACTTCTGTGTCACTGTTAGACAGAGGCACAGTATACTAACCACGAAAAAGGGCATAGCAAAATTAATTTAAAATGGGTGGCGAAAGCCAAACACACTCTGGCTAGGCTTATAAATGCCCTAGGGCAGATAGCCTAGTATGAACCTATGAACCTATGAACCTATAATGGAACAAATAGTCTCTATTTCACTATGTGTTACACTAGTTTCTAGCTTGAGAAATTTTGTATCACTTCTATCCCATATTGATTGGGTATCACAGTGAAAAGAGACTTAATGTCTAAGCACACAAACAGGAAAGAAGTGCATTTATAGTCTTTAAACCAAGCAGTTAGTTGTCTCAAACAATCTGCTAAATCCTTAATATTGCTTCTACAACTAGACAAACATTTACTCAACTTCTCTTGCACATAAATTGACAATGGCTTAGTTACGCAACCCCTCCCAGAGACTATAGGTCTCATGGGAGTGTTGGTTATAAATTTGTGGATCTTTGATAGTCCATAAATAAATGGTAAAATAGGACTAGACACAGTAAAAAAAGTATACAAATCAATTATGTCATTTTGTAACTGCATCTCATAAAGTGCTATATTTATGTCAGAGATGCACTTTCTTACACACCCAAAATCAATTCTTGAAAATGTTGCATCATTGTTTAAAAACTCATACATACTCTTTATATAATCCTCCTTATTAAACAAGACAATCGACCCTCCCTTATCTGCTTGCTTAATAATTAGTCCATGTTTGCACTCTAACTTTTAGAGAGCTTCATTTTCACTCCTAGTCAGATTAAAAAAACTTTTGTGCCTGAGTTTTAATATATAACTGCCTGATTTCTGCTTCACATAAATCATGGAAAGCAGAAATAATAGGTAGGCTATAAGGAATAAATGTGCTTGATCTTTTGCATTTACTAACACAACTTGAACCAACATCATTAAACAATAATTTTAAATTTAAATTTCTTATGAACAACTTTAAATCAATAAGTGCATCTGAAACCCTATTAGCCCCACTTGGTATGAATTGCAGACCTTTTCAAGAATTTTTTTAACCTCCACGGTTAAATTCAAAATATTTCCCATTATAGTACCTATTTTGGTCACACCATTTTCTTGTAGCCCTGAGGACTGTTATTCTTCCATTTCAGAGACTGTGAACATTGTCATGACCTCCTTCTCGAGTCCGACCTGGATCTTTGTTCCACTTTCTCGGGTAGCTTCAACACCACGGCCTTGGTTAACTTTAGAAAATCTTCTTTCTGCTTTGGTATCATACTGACACCTGTGTTCATGGATGTAGCATTGTTTAAAGAGCTTGCCTCAGTAATCTGCGACTGCTGGATGTCTTGTAGACTTTGGGAGAGCTCTGATTGTTTGCTTTGGTGTACTTTTAACTATGCCTGCATTAAGAAATAGTTTATACAATCATCCTAAATTTACCTACAGGAATGAAAGGAATTTAAAATCTAGACTCTGTTATAATAAACTAAAAATGTGGGTAGTAGGCAATCTAGTACAAGGAGGAGTACTTTTCCTTGTTATGGGTGTAGCTGTTGCAAGCATATTGCTACAGATTCTACATTCATACATCCTACTACTCAAAAATGTTATAGACTTACTACTTATGCTAGTTGTACTACAACTCATATAGTTTATCTTGCCACCTGCATAATGTGTTTAGTATTTTATGTAGGAAAATGTTCCAGGATGCTAAAGGAGCACATCATAGAACATAATCCGTTATTCATAGGAATTTA
>NC_056726.1:1673726898-1673739398 GCF_019279795.1 Protopterus annectens | reverse complement strand
GCTCAAGATGCACTACTTAAAGGATTACTGTACAGGTAATCGACCACACATGACAGATTGGCATTCTGTTTGGTTTACAGGTAAAGCCTGCAAAGATGACTGCAAGTCTCCAACAAATGTAATGAGCTTCTTAAAATAATGTAATCCTGTCCTTTATTACAAATACTGTCATATGTATTTCAATACCCAAGGCTTATACGTTATCTAGTTATAGGTCCATAGGTTCATAGGTTCATAGGTAGGTACTAGGCTATCGGCCCTAGGGCCCATACAAGCCTAGCCAAAAAAATGTACCATGGCTTTCGCCACCCAACATATTATGCAAGTATTCTCTGCATGGCAACAACAGAAAGGCTTTCAATGTTAGCAATTCTTTAACAGTATGCTTATTAAAACTTACTTGTATCTTACAATCTCAGACAAGTTTACCTGATGGTCATTAAAGCATTGCTACTTAAACACAGAGCAACAGGCACTTTCTGAGCAATAATAAGCATAAATCAACAGTATAAAAATATGACAGAAACCAGAACATTCTGCAAAATCAAGGACAGAATAAAAGTAGTATGTGTGTTTACCTTGGCTGGGGGGATACTCTGCACATTTACACTGCATAACTGCTCCTTGCCTTGCATGGACACATCCAGAGTCACACTACATGAAGGAGTGGGGTGCAACAGGTATGTCACAATTTGAAATGTCTCTGGCTGACTATGATGGCCCTGACACATTTGTCATACCTCTCAACCTCAGAGCAAGAAATCTGGACAAAACCATACATAGAAGTGGGACAAAGGCCCAAAAATAAGGACAATTTTTAAATATTGTTCTTATAAACTTAGAAAGATAATAGAATATGGGTATTGCATTAGTATGAATTTTCTGAAGGATATAAAATCTGAAACTCAAATGTCTGTCATTATTTTCTAACTTCAGTCTTTAATGATTTGCCACTAATTTGCCAAAAAAACACAATGTTATGAAAAATGGACAAAAAATGTGATGCAAAAATATAAAATAGCCACACAATACAGCTGGGAACCTGTCAAAGAAGGGACACTTTTTTAATATTAGTACTGCTAACTTGAGCAGCTGACAAAATAAAATAATCTACATGAATTTCTGAAATAAAAGTAATCTATAACTCTGATTATTGCAGTTATTTCTTAATTGTAAACCCTCCACATTTTCTTCCAAAATTGCCATTTTGCGGCGTCATTATTAGGGGAAGAGCAACATTTTGAGCCAAAATCCGGGACAGTTGAGAGGTTTGGATATGCCTAATTCTTTAAAGCAATTTATTTGCAAGTACCTCTCAACCTGTTAATGCAGGAAATCTGGACAAGGCCAAATATATTGGGGGAACATATAAACAGTACTAAAAATTGTTGTATAAAGTGAGACAGTTGATAGAATATAACAGGTCTCACTTTAGTATGCATTTTTCTGAAAGTTATGAAGTCTGAAACTCATTGTCTGTCATTATTTAGTGACTTAATTCCTAAATTATTTGCCAGAAAACCACACATTTTATGAGGAACAAACCAAAAATAAGAAGCAAAAATCTATTAATTCTGTGAAAATCTGGACAGTTAAGAGGTATAGTTCAGCCGGGGCTGTCTTTGAGTTTCCCGCCCTTCCTCCTCACAAAATCAAGGTTGAATGGAGCCTCCCCCCTGCAGCCATTCCAATGAACCATTACTTGGCTGTTTCACCACACTTACCATAAACACTAACGTGCATACTGCTTTACTTCTACAATGATTTGAACTTCATTTGAAAGTTTTATTTTGCATTTTACAGCACAAACACTAAGACATCTGTTAAACAAAGCAATGCAATCTTACAATGAAAACAGACTTAGCATTAAAACTTCTCTGCCCTTGAAACTCACATTCATTGAAACAGTATTGAAACCCACATTTAAAGAAAATACATTTTGCCAGTGGCAGATAAAAAGTAACTTTGGGCTGTTTTCAAATCATAGGCCCCTTGCACACGAAACATACATGTGGTCATTGGTTCACTTTTCTGATTGTATTAAATTAATTTCCTTGTACAATATAGTACAGTTGTAGAGGGCATTTTAAATTTGTTTTTAACATTTTTCCAGTAAACAATGTAACAAAATGAATGCACCAATAATGACAAAACTGCCCAATTCAGAACATTTCTATCATAAAAGTCTACTCAAACTTCTACAGTCCACCAGTATCAGTAAATATGCACAATCTCTAAAGAAGTAAAAGTCATCTAAATAATTCCACAATAAAGAAATCTGTAACTAATGAAGAGGTTGCTGCTAGCAAACAACTTTATATAAAGTGTCTGCTGCCCTTGAGGAATAAATTGCCTGTTTCATTTAAAAAACAATAAGCTAGTAATATTGCAATAGGGAATGGATGGCAAACTGATAACAGGTTCATAGTTACTAGGTATCTTCACCAAAAAGGACTGCAGCATCCACCCCCTTTACAATACCGTACAGTATAAGCAATGCATCTACATACTGTGAGAGTAGAACCCACAGCCTTCTGCATCAAAAGCAAGTACACCACATGTTGTGCTATTAACAATAAAAGCTGACACAGCATAAGCATCACTAAACTTTTGTTCCTGTGTAGCTCTCAGCTTCTTGTAAAATCTACTTGACACTCAGCTGTGTCTCTGAACTTTACAGCACAAGAAATCTGGAAAAAGCCAACATTTAGGGAGGGGGGTAAAAGACCAAAAAACAGGGACACATTTTAAACATTGCTTGTATAATGTTGGAAAGTTGCTAGAATAAAATGCTGTGTCACCACCATACATTTCACTGCCAAGTATTGAACCCAGGACCCTGTGGAAAACAATTAGAGCAACATACCACTATGCCAAATCAATCATCTGTTTTATGAAAGAGGAAGACTGAAACTTAAATGGCTACCATTTAGTGAATTCAGTTCTCACCATAGCTGTCAACATCTTAGTACTGACTCAGAAGAGGTACATTTTTTTGCCTAACAAATTGTTGCAATACCCCATTTGTCAAATTATGCAAAAATGAACATTTTTGGGTAAATTTCCCCCTTCTTCAGTTGATATGACTGTGGAGGTCATATCTATAAGTTTGAGTGCTGTGGGGACTTGCTTCCCTGCAAAAAGCATTTCAAAAGTATTTTTCAGCATTTTTTTTTGTTGTTGAATGTAGTTCGGGGGTTTCAATTATCAGTGCATTCAGTTTTGTCCAATTCTAGAGGAAGCATCCTAGTCAGGCAAAATTGAAGTTCATTTGATATTTCATTATTTTTTTCACTACCACACATTGAAACATAAACTTCTGTATATCCCACAATTAGGACATCATACTGCTTTGAAAATCTTCCTGTTTACAAAGAACAGTGGTGGGTTTTATGTAGCATAGTATCTGAAATTTACATATAGGTTCATAGGTTAGTACTAAGCTAACTGCCCTTGTGAGCCATTTTAAGCCTAGCCAATTTCCCTTGTGAGACTCAAGCCCTGCACCTTGTGTTTGTAAGGCAAACATCTTAACCCATAGGCCACCCTCCCAACCCTTTAGTAGGTATATGCAAAATAAACAGTGATGCTAAAATAATCATAAACTACTAATGTTCAGCACTAGAAATAACATTAAATGGAAATCTGATGTTTAAGTTGCCATGAACTGTTCCCATCACATCGCTGCATTCTGAAGTCCCTGTACCTTTGTCTCTGTCACTGAAGCAGTTCTTTACTGTCTTAAGTATGTTCTTATAGTGCCCTTGGTTCAAATAACATTACAACATTTTAAATATGGTTATTACTTATAATACTTTGCTTAAATACATGCATCTAATTTGACATTTGTAAAGCACTTAGGAAATAACAAATGAAATAAAATTAAAATAAAAGTTGAAGTGACAGTGACACAGTAAAATGGATACCCCCCCCCCCGCCAGTTTTAACATTTGATGCTACTCAGAATCTCAGTTCCTAGTACATGGAATGTTTTTCAGAAACATATAAGTTCCTGGTTGCAGCACTGCTACCCAATTAATTTATTTTAGTTATGAAACTCACAATGAGACAGATGACGTGTTAATAAACTGGTATTAAGCAGGCTATTACCAAACACTGTAGGTATTACAGGGAAATGCTAGAGTGCCTAAGGGTGTTGTGAGGCCCAACTTTACAGGCAGAGGGCCTCTACATCCATAAAAGGTCCATTATTCCATGTGCCACTGGAGAGCATTATTTTCCTTAGAAAATGGCAGTCTGTTAAAATTTATATCTGTTTTTTTATCATTGTATATGTATTTTATGTCTCTGATGTAAAACACATACCCGCACATACAGACACACAGACAAACAGACATTCTCTCTCTCACACACACACACACACACACACACACACACACACACACACACACGCACACACAGTCACCGAACTGTTAAAACCATTCCCTTACACACTCTACCTGCAAAGTCCTGTCGCCGAGCTGTTAAATCCATTACTGCAAGCCCTTCCCACGAGAGCACCTCAGGCTCGTCCTATCCTTCCCGCAAGACCACCCTGCTTGCAGACGTTGCAGTCCGATTCCCTTCCAGTCTATGCAGTTCTAACTGCATAGACTGCTGGGAAAATGTAGACTTGCATGTTGTCTTCGTAATCCGGACTGCTGGTGGAGACAGTCTGGATTCTGTGCACATGCTTCAGACTGGTTCACCAGTAGTCTGAATATCGGGGAAATGCCGCGAGTGCGCATGCGCGATGTTCCGGGACTTGCGGTTGCGTTTATTATTTTCTTTTTGTTTTTTATTTTCTCTTTTGTTTATATTTTGTTTAATTTTCTTGTTTTACAGCTGGGAGGGCTGCAGTCCTGCAGTCCAATAGCACGAGCTGCCCCTGCCTTAGATTGGTTCCTTTGAGCAACCATATTGATGTGTGACTGCAGATTTACTCACCATTAATGGGGCATGTGGAACAATGCATACATCCACACATATATCTGTCTGTAACAGGGATGCCTCTATAAATGTAGCTGTGTGTGTGTGTGTGTGTGTGTGTGTGTGTGTGTGTGTGTGTGTGTGTGTGTGTGTGTGTGTGTATGATGATGTGTTATGTAGATATATGAGGAGAGTCTATGTATCATTGCAATATATATAGCTATATATATATATACCGGTACATATGTATTTGATAGTACATAGCGATAGATATACTAATCATGTGAGAGAGAGGTAGGGACAGATGGATATGTATACGTATATGCCTGTATGCACAGATGTATTTACACATCGCAGGTCATTTTGATGATGAGGCAATAGAATTGAGCTCATGTTAACTAAGTGTAGGAGCATGCTCAATGGTACTGTCTGTACTTACAAGGTGACTCCAGGCCAGACCTACCTGTACTCCAGTCTGGGATTTTGTGTGTTGCAAGCATTGCCAGCTGCACCTGTTTCTGCAGTAGTGCACTTCCCTCAAATTGTCCACGGCATTCCCCAGCAGTCTGCTGTACTTAATATGTGATTGACGGTCATACTGTTATTCCACACACAGACTGACAGTCTGCATACCTCTCAACTGTACAAATGTTTGCAGAAAGTCTAGAATTTTGCCTCATATTTCTGGTCTGTTCCTCATACATTTGAGGTGTTCTGGTAAATTATTGTATATTGAAGTCACTGAATAATACTAACTACAGACAAACATTTAAGTGTCAGACTTTATATCCTTCAGATATTTTGTAATAATGCAACTTGATATCATACTAGCAACCCAATTAATTTATTTTAGTTATGAAACTCACAATGAGACAGATGACATGTTAATAAACTGGTATTAAGCAGGCTATTACCAAACACTGTAAATATTACAGGGAAATGCTAGAGTGCCTAAGGGTGTTGTGAGGCCCAACTTTACAGGCAGAGGGCCTCTACATCCATAAAAGGTCCATTATTCCATGTGCCACTGGAGAGCATTATTTTCCTTAGAAAATGGCAGTCTGTTAAAATTTATATCTGTTTTTTTATCATTGTATATGTATTTTATGTCTCTGATGTAAAACACATACCCGCACATACAGACACACATACAAACAGACATTCTCTCTCACACACACACACACACACACACACACACACACACACACACACACAGTCACCGAGCTGTTAAAACCATTCCCTTACACACTCTACCTGCAAAGTCCTGTCGCCGAGCTGTTAAATCCATTCCTGCAAGCCCTTCCCATGAGAACACCTCAGGCTCGTCCTATCCTTCCCGCAAGACCACCCTGCTTGCGGACGTTGCAGTCCGATTCCCTTCCAGTCTATGCAGTTCTAACTGCATAGACTGCTGGGAAAATGTAGACTTGCATGTTGTCTTCGTAATCCGGACTGCTGGTGGAGACAGTCTGGATTCTGTGCACATGCTTCAGACTGGTTCACCAGCAGTCTGAATATCGGGGAAATGCCGCGAGTGTGCATGCACGATGTTCCGGGACTTGCGGTTGCGTTTATTATTTTTTTTGTTTTTTATTTTCTCTTTTGTTTATATTTTGTTTAATTTTCTTGTTTTACAGCTGGGAGGGCTGCAGTCCTGCAGTCCAATAGCACGAGCTGCCCCTGCCTTAGATTGGTTCCTTTGAGCAACCATATTGATGTGTGACTGCAGATTTACTCACCATTAATGGGGCATGTGGGACAATGCATACATCCACACATATATCTGTCTATAACAGGGATGCTTCTATAAATGTAGCTGTGTGTGGTGTGTGTGTGTGTGTGTGTGTGTGTGTGTGTGTGTGTGTGTGTGTGTGTGTGTGTGTGTGTGTGTATGATGATGTGTTATGTAGATATATGTGGAGAGTCTATGTATCATTGCAATATATATAGCTATATATATATATATATATATATATATATATATATATATATATATATATATATATATATATACCGGTACATATGTATTTGATAGTACATAGCGATAGATATACTAATCATGTGAGAGAGAGGTAGGGACAGATGGATATGTATACGTATATGCCTGTATGCACAGATGTATTTACACATCGCAGGTCATTTTGATGATGAGGCAATAGAATTGAGCTCATGTTAACTAAGTGTAGGAGCATGCTCAATGGTACTGTCTGTACTTACAAGGTGACTCCAGGCCAGACCTACCTGTACTTCAGTCTGGGATTTTGTGTGTTGCAAGCATTGCCAGCTGCACCTGTTTCTGCAGTAGTGCACTTCCCTCAAATTGTCCACGGCATTCCCCAGCAGTCTGCTGTACTTAATATGTGATTGACGGTCATACTGTTATTCCACACACAGACTGACAGTCTGCATACCTCTCAACTGTACAAATGTTTGCAGAATGTCTAGAATTTTGCCTCATATTTCTGGTCTGTTCCTCATACATTTGAGGTGTTCTGGTAAATTATTGTATATTGAAGTCACTGAATAATACTAACTACAGACAAACATTTAAGTGTCAGACTTTATATCCTTCAGATATTTTGTAATAATGCAACTTGATATCATACTAGCAACCCAATTAATTTATTTTAGTTATGAAACTCACAATGAGACAGATGACGTGTTAATAAACTGGTATTAAGCAGGCTATTACCAAACACTGTAAATATTACAGGGAAATGCTAGAGTGCCTAAGGGTGTTGTGAGGCCCAACTTTACAGGCAGAGGGCCTCTACATCCATAAAAGGTCCATTATTCCATGTGCCACTGGAGAGCATTATTTTCCTTAGAAAATGGCAGTCTATTAAAATTTATATCTGTTTTTTTATCATTGTATATGTATTTTATGTCTTTGATGTAAAACACATACCCGCACATACAGACACACAGACAAACAGACATTCTCTCTCACACACACACACACACACACACACACACACACACACACACACACACACACACACACACACACACAGTCACTGAGGTGTTAAAACCATTCCCTTACACACTCTACCTGCAAAGTCCTGTTGCCGAGCTGTTAAATCCATTCCTGCAAGCCCTTCCCACGAGAGCACCTCAGGCTCGTCCTATCCTTCCCGCAAGACCACCCTGCTTGCGGACGTTGCAGTCCGATTCCCTTCCAGTCTATGCAGTTCTAACTGCATAGACTGCTGGGAAAATGTAGACTTGCATGTTGTCTTCGTAATCCGGACTGCTGGTGGAGACAGTCTGGATTCTGTGCACATGCTTCAGACTGGTTCACCAGCAATCTGAATATCGGGAAAATGCCGCGAGTGTGCATGCACGATGTTCCGGGACTTGCGGTTGCGTTTATTATTTTTTTTTTGTTTTTTATTTTCTCTTTTGTTTATATTTTGTTTAATTTTCTTGTTTTACAGCTGGGAGGGCTGCAGTCCTGCAGTCCAATAGCACGAGCTGCCCCTGCCTTAGATTGGTTCCTTTGAGCAACCATATTGATGTGTGACTGCAGATTTACTCACCATTAATGGGGCATGTGGGACAATGCATACATCCACACGTATATCTGTCTATAACAGGGATGCCTCTATAAATGTAGCTGTGTGTGTGTGTGTGTGTGTGTGTGTGTGTGTGTGTGTGTGTGTATGATGATGTGTTATGTAGATATATGTGGAGAGTCTATGTATCATTGCAATATATATAGCTATATATATATATATACCGGTACATATCTATTTGATAGTACATAGCGATAGATATACTAATCATGTGAGAGAGAGGTAGGGACAGATGGATATGTATACGTATATGCCTGTATGCACAGATGTATTTACACATCGCAGGTCATTTTGATGATGAGGCAATAGAATTGAGCTCATGTTAACTAAGTGTAGGAGCATGCTCAATGGTACTGTCTGTACTTACAAGGTGACTCCAGGCCAGACCTTCCTGTACTCCAGTCTGGGATTTTGTGTGTTGCAAGCATTGCCAGCTGCACCTGTTTCTGCAGTAGTGCACTTCCCTCAAATTGTCCATGGCATTCCCCAGCAGTCTGCTGTACTTAATATGTGATTAACGCTCATACTGTTATTCCACACACAGACTGACAGTCTGCATACCTCTCAACTGTACAACTTTTTGCAGAATGTCTAGAATTTTGCCTCATATTTCTGGTCTGTTCCTCATACATTTGAGGTGTTCTGGTAAATTATTGTATATTGAAGTCACTGAATAATACTAACTACAGACAAACATTTAAGTGTCAGACTTTATATCCTTCAGATATTTTGTAATAATGCAACTTGATATCATACTAGCAACGTTCTAGGTTAATCAGATCAATCTGTACTGTCTGTCTCTATTTTTAGGCCTTTGTCCCCCCATTCTTTCTAGCTTGATCTAGATTTCTTGCACTAATAGACTGAGAGGTCTGACAGTCTGTGAAGGCACCAGCATACTAATACCTCACATGCAAAAGCTGTGCATACTTCCAGATTCGACCCATCAACAACATTACCCATACTAACATCCCTAGCCGACTGAGCCACACAGGCTGCCAGACAGAGATGTGTCCTTCATCACACAGTCAACAGCATACATATGTAGATTGTTATCCCTGTGTTACATGGGACATACACTGTGTGACTGGGTTCTATGTCACAGCCCTGTGAATGCCTGGTCTGCTGATATACCATTGCTGACTTACTGTTACAGCATTTGTATGGGAACACTGATGTGTTGGGGTGTGGGAAAAACAGCACATGATCTGCTGGCATAGAAATTAGTGCAAATATAATGTGACCCCACTGTTTAACATCTCCCTTGGCTGCTGTAGTGAATATTCCAACCATGAGGTCTAGTGATTATTACGGAACAGATACTGTTGGACTGGGTATCTGTAGTCCCATGTGGATGATACATCTCTTCAAATAGCCCACAATATTCCCTTGCATACATGCAGCAGGGCCATACTTAAAATACCATATTATAGTACTCCTTACAAGTGGTGGGTAAGTGAGTGACATATCTTGCAAATGCAGCAGTATTCAGAACCGCAGTTCAGGAGTGACTCTGTCTGATGCACACAGTACACAGCCAATACGTGGTTAGATACAGTTTATGTGGGTTGCCTGCCATCATTTTTAATATATGTATGTGAGTTGAAGTAAGGTGTCAGTCCCTAGGACCCTAAGTTGTCAGTGCATATGCTATGCGTTATTTCTTAGCCAAAGCCAGGGCATATTGGGCACTCCTACATCTGCCTACAGGGACATCATCAGGGGGTTCCTTCTCCGAGACCTCCTGTGAGTGTGGTTGTGGTGACCTAGGCACTGATGGGGGGCTGCGTGTCTCTTCCCTTCCCTTTGCTGATCCTGCTGCAGCTGTTTTCGCAGGGTCTTATTGTGTAGCATAGCACATACTGTGAATATCTGTGCACATGTGGCTGGAGAGTACTGCAGGACTCCACCAGACATATAAAGGCACTGGAAGCATGACTTCAGAAGTCCAAACACATGCTCGGTGATGTTCCTAGCTTGTACATGTGCCTCATTATGGCATTCTTCCATGGGTGTGTGTGCATTTCTGATGGGTGTCATTATCCATGTTTCCATTAACTGGCTGTTTGGGATGTCCCCCATAGCAAACATCTAGTATAGCTGTGATTCTTGCCAGATATGGGAGTCGTGATAACTGCCAGGGCTGCCAGTACACACATTCATTATAATGCCCTGGGAATTGCACATGACCTGGCAGTTAATGGAGTGGTACCCTTGTGGTTGACATAGATTCTACCCTCCTGACCAGGTGGTGCCTTCATGTGTAAATGAGTGTAATCTATGGTACACAGTACCTCAGGGTAGTGTACTGTATAGCAGAAGTGTTGCATATCGCTGGCCCTCACCTCAGGGGTGAGGGGAAAAATGTGCTCACTGGGTTGTGGTAGCATGGCATCTAGGAACTGGCAGAATACCCTGGATGCTGATGCCTGTGACACCCACATCATGTCCCCAGCTGGTCTTTGGAAGGTACTTTTGGCTATTATCCTAAGGGCTACACATACCTTTGTTTCCACTTGGTTGGGTTCCCCTCTGTTGACTCTGGGGCTGAGTTGAGAGTGACAGAGCTCAGTGAGTTCTTGTAGTATGCCCCTGCCCACCTTGTAGTGCTCTACAATCTCCAGCTCATGTAGCTTCTGGAAGGTTACCCTGGGCCTGTACACTCTTCTCCTTCCCTGCCTTGGCCAATTGTCAGCAGCAGCAGCAGCACTGACTTCAGCATCTATCACATACAGATGTCGCAGACCTGCAGCAGCCCCAGGCATTCTTTCAGTTAAAATACCCACGTCTGTCCTCCAATAGTGCAGAGTATGGGGGGAAAATCAGACTGTAGGGTGTATGAATACTTTATAGTATTCTGCTGTAATTGTTGGCTGTGGGATTGGCTACCTATGATGCATTCCACCTGCCTAGTATAGCATTAATATTATTTAATGACACTAGTTTAAGTTAAACAGGGGTCAAAACTAATTAATATGTCATTGCCTTTTAGATGCACTCAGCACTGTGGTGTGCCACGCAAAAGAGCTCTCTGTAGGTAAACAGAGTTTAGCACTTAGTGTATACACTCCCCATGCTTCCAGGGTCAACATGGTGGTGCACCCCAAAAACACATGAAAAAGTGTTCCCCATAGTAGGTAAAAAAAGTTTAGCACTTAGTGTACAGACACCCCCAGAGCTCATTATGGCAGCGCACCATGCAAATAGGCACATTTAAGCTCAAATCAGCTTAGAAGTTATTGGACACACCCTCCCTTGATGTCTGCTAGCTCTTGTGTGGACACCAGCATGGCTCTGTGCCTACATGGAGGGGATATGCGGATATGGATACACATTTTTGCTACTCAGAACTCCACTTCATTTGCATAGGGATCTGTGCTCAGACCCAGGAAAGATCATGGTGCAAAACCGTACCATGATTGCAACAGCACCAATGCACCATTGCAGATACTACACACAGAGTCCTGTAACACATTTCTGCCACATAATATTACTTTTGTTTTTCCAACTTTTTTTATTTATTTATTTATTTATTTATTTTAGGAGGCATGTGTGTACACTACAGTGGGCCATGCAAACATGCAGAGATTATTAAAAAATATATTTTATTTTTATTTTTTCAGACACACAGTGGATGATTTCACTCATATCTGTATGTGCTATGCCATTTCTGTCCATCTACCACTACAGTTGCAAGTAAATAGTTCTAATTTGTCTAATATGTTTGTTTACCACTACAGTTGCATTTAAAGAGCTGTAATGTGTCTAATTTTTGTGTGTGTGTGTATATATATATAACTATATATATATATATATATATATATATATATATATATATATATATGTATATACATATATATTTTATTTATATATATATATATATATATATATATACATTTGTGTGCATGTGGGGACATATATATATATATATATATATATATATATATATATATATATATATATATATATATATATATAGATATAAAAACATTGGAG
>NC_056726.1:1673648155-1673723898 GCF_019279795.1 Protopterus annectens | reverse complement strand
AAGTACAGGCCAACATGGGAGGACTTTGGCTGACAAAGTTTGCAGGCGACTGCAAACTGGGCGCCATAGTGGAAAGTGCATCGGACACGGATATCCTTCAGAAGGGACTCACGGAAACAGATAGCTGGTGCCAAGAGCCATGGCCTGAAGTTAAACGCCAAAAAATGTATAGTCATACCCTTCGGGAAAAACAAGGTAACCCCAAGCTACCATATAGGTGGCAATCCACTAAGCACAGAAGAGGTTATCAGGGACCTGGGGACCCAGGTTGACAGTGGCCTTTCTTTTGACACTCACATTGCTAAAGTGGTTAGAAAGACCTTCTACATTGCCCACCTGATCATGAAGGGATTCACATCCAGATCTAGTGAGGTCATTGTTCCCCTGTACTCTTCACTTATCAGACCAATGATCGAGTACAATGCCCCATTCGGGATGTATCTCACCCGACATCTGCAGCAATTGGAGAGACCCCAAAAGTTCCTCACCAAAAGGATAAAGGGACTCCAAAATCTGTCATATGCTGCCAGATTGAAGAAACTCCAGCTCTATTCAGTCGCATACCGTCTGCTCAGAGGTGACATGTGCCTGACATACAAGGCCATGTCCAACCCGAATTAATGGACATGCTCCACCTCAAAAATCCAAATCCACCAAAACCACTAGAGCAAGTGACTTAAACCTTAGCACGGATATAAATAGGACGTGCTGGAGGGATAGATTTATCACTCAGAGACTCCCTATGCTGTGGAATAAAATCCCGGTCCATGTGAGGCAGAGCACCTCGCTGACTCTGTTCAAGAGAAATCTAGACCTGTGGATGGGAGATCGTAGGTTTACCCCAGGAATCATCTCTGTGTCACTGCTGGACAGAGGCACAACAAACTAATGGGCACAGTATTTTTTCATATAAGGGGTGGCGTAAGCCACAATAATTTGGGCTAGGCTTATAAATGCCTTAGGGCAGATAGCCTAGTATAAACCTATGAACCTATGAACCTATGCAGAATATTAAAGTTAAAACTATGACATAACAGTCACCGACACAGTTTGTGCATGCTCCTGGAATTACTCAGAGAGGGTTACAGAAAATACAAGCATTTGTATAGTGGGCCAAGCCCCTCTGCAACCCCCCCCCCCACACCCCTGCTATTTGTACAGTATATGTTAACTCCAAAATTGCACAATGCCTGGGGAAAGGGAATATTATCCTAAGAGAGGATTGTCAATCTGTGACATATGTCAACCCTCTATCTGAGTCAACCCAATGGTGTCATTGTCTATGTAGTTGGTCATTTGACCAACTTTCCACCAACTTGATATATATATATGGGTTCCTATGACTCCGTCGACAGCCGAAACATCGACGCTTACCTCACCGACACCAAAGCATCGACCGTTCAGAACATCGACAATCCAGGTAAGCGATTTTCCCCCTTACAGGACCCATGGTAGCACTTGTTTCGCTAGTGCGACGCTATGGACAACGGAAATTCTCAACAGTCGCTACCATGGGTCCTAAGTGCTACCATGGGTCCTGTAAGGGGGAAAATCGCTTACCTGGATTGTCGATGTTCTGAACGGTCGATGCTTTGGTGTCGGTGAGGTAAGCGTCGATGTTTCGGCTGTCGACGGAGTCATAGGAACCCATATATATATATATGGGTCCACTATGTAATTTCAAAATACTGAATTTCGAAAACTCAAAGTTCTGAAATCGTCAGAAGCCCGAAATTCAAAATTCCAGAGCACGAAGATGTTGAATTTCCACTTTCGCTGCTGCGGTGTGTGAATGTATTGGCTGAATTTAGGTAAGTTAGTGTGTGTAAATATTTTGGCTAGGGGCTTTAGTGTGTGTAAGTGTGTGTTGTGACTGTGATGTGTGTGTGTGTGAGGGACTGTAGGATGTGCATGTGTATGTGTGTGAGTTTCTTTTGTGTTTCTGTTTGTGCAATCTCAGAGTTAGAATATTTAAGTAGGGG
The DNA here is from genome assembly GCF_019279795.1 of Protopterus annectens. Classification (NCBI taxonomy): domain Eukaryota; kingdom Metazoa; phylum Chordata; order Ceratodontiformes; family Protopteridae; genus Protopterus; species Protopterus annectens. The sequence continues at coordinate 1,673,721,916 of NC_056726.1, read as the reverse complement.
AGTATAGGGGGTGCAGTTCCCCTACTTGTCTATAGTGTACATGCATTTATTTGATTGTAGGGGGGAGTTTTGTGTTTGTTTATGTGTATACTGTATGTGTAGCGTAATTTTGACATTTTGAATTTTGCATTCTGTGTTTTCCAAATTGTGAGTTGCTCTTGGTTTTTCGGCTATGTAATTTCGAAATACTGAATTCCAGGATTTCTGTATTTCAAGATTACATAGTGGACCCATGTTAGTGACGTGTAGTTAGTCGCGGCACTATTAACATACCTGTAAATATGCCCAAGTATGCCCTTTTCTTTGCAGTAGTATGATCTCAAGATTGGTATATTTCATTTGCAGTGGGGGTGCTGGGTGCAGGGGGGCTTGTCCTGCAAAAATGGTGTAATATAGTAATTATAGTATTTTAATTACTTATTGGAGTCCTGTTCCTTTAAGGTGATGTAGAATGACTGGAAGAGTCAGTAGTGGATGTAGAACTTGTGGTGTAGAGTGAGTTATTTATTAATGTCACTGACCAGAAAAGATTTAGTTGATTTTTTGCTATTTTTAGTTGCTATATTGGTTAGGGATAACTGTAGAGTTGTTATTGATGTTCTGTGATTCGATCATGTAAACTTTCGATTTTGTGCAATTTCAGCAAAGTCATCTTGATGATTAGGGTTTTGCTGTTATGAGCTTTTGCTCATTTGAAGAAGACCCATACATACACACACACACACACACACACACACATATATATATATGTATGTATATATATATATATGTATATATATATATATATATATATATATATATATATATATATACATATATATACATATATATATATATGTGTGTGTGTGTGTGTGTGTGTGTGTGTTGGCTACTTTTATCACATGTAGAATCTTCTGCATAAAAGGTTGCAGGTCACATACATGGTATTATGTAGTTTACTTCCACAATGTTGGTTAGAGCACAACTGTTGGATTTTTCATGGTTGTACAACTCTGGATTTAATATGTGAGGTGTGGTATTTATTTTGGTGAGATTGTGGGTTTATGCAGGAAGCTGCACTTTACAGTCGCTGGTAGAGGCTGGTCAAATGTTCATTTTTGTTGCTTATTTATGGAATAGTCCGCTGTGTACAATATTTGCAGTAGTTTGTGCTGAAGGTAGTGTTGTTTTAATGTTGATAAGGTAGTTTACCAGGGAGTAGGTTGTGGGGTAGCACAGAAGATGTCCTGCTTTATAGTTTATTCTTTTAGTTGTTCTCTCATTGTAGGTGGACTACAAGGAAATTATGCACTTTACCACAAACATTATGATTTTTTTTTATTTTGTTTGAGATAGCATTAATTGTCTATTCCATGGTTTGTGTTTTGCCAAATCTTGTCTAACACAGGTTTCAAGCATGATTTAATTCCGCAAAAGATTGTGTGATAATGAGGAAATTTGACTTTCACTTCATATAATCGAAATGCTGAAATCTCGAATTTCAGCATTTTGAGTGCATAAAGCCGAAACCATCATAACACCGAAACCTCACAAAGCCGAAATCAAAAAAACAGAAGATACATACACTGCACCACACAAAAACCACAACACCTAGGCCACAAAAATCATAAAAACAACAAAACACCACACATACACATACCTACACTAAACATAAGCAAGGGGGCAAGTCCCCCTGCACCCCCCACACTTCTACTTATATATATATATATATATATATATATATATATATATACTTACTCCAAGATTGCACAGAAAAAAAAAAATAAAACTCAAACACACGCATTCTACAATCCCTCGCGCACACACACACACACACACACACACACACACACACACACACACACACACACACACACACACACACACACACACACCAGTTACAAAAACGTTCACATACACTCACTTACCTGAAAGTCCAAACACCAACATCCCAAAGAAACACTTCCCGTAACATAGCATCACTGCATAACCGTGGGTTCGACATATTCTCATTCGCGCTTATGCACTTTCGCTATTGTAAAGTTTCAGCTTCATACACTCAAAATGCTGAGATATATATATATGTATATAAAGCGAAACCACATATATATATATATATATATATATATATATATATATATATATATATATATATATATATATATATATATATAGAGAGAGAGAGAGAGAGAGAGACATAAACAGATACATGGCAGTTAGTAGTATAGTTTACTATGGGTATAGTCAACATAATTTGGTTGACAAAACAGATGTTTAACAGTAGCATAAGACAGCTACAATATCGGAGTCCTTGAATATACCTGTTTCCCATTATTTTGCAGTCTTGGAATAGGAATATATACATAGAAGTGGGAGTAGGTAGTACTAGGGAACTTGTTCTTAAGGAAAAAACACACTGTTTTTAACTTGCATGCCCAGAACATCTGTTTATGTGTCAGTGCTTTTGTTTTAGCATACATGCACCAGTAGCTGTGCAGCTCTGGCGTATGCTAGTAGTGCATGTGGAAACAGCTCTTAGCTGAATTGCTTGACGGCCATATTTGGCACTAGATCACTGATGCTACTCCGGCACATAGTGCAAGCTTCATGAATCCCGGGGGCTGTTTTTAACTTGCACGCCCAGAACATCTGTTTATGTGTCAGTTGTTTTGTTTTCGTGTTTTTTTGTCAATGTTAAAGATGTCGACATTTGGGTGTTTTGATTGTTTTTACTATACTAATACAAAATCCACAGCAAAAAAACATCCACGGGTGAAAAGACTTGGTTCGAAGGATCCAATGTGTGTCCAACTGTTAAAGCTTCCACCGCTGAGCTTTATTTGGAAAGTCTTTCCAAATAAAGCTCAGCGGTGGAAGCTTTAACAGTTGGACACACTTCGGATCCTTCGAACCAAGTCTTTTCACCCGTGGAGGTTTTTTTGCTCTGTTTTTACTATACACATATATAACTTTCTGGTGTTTTTTCCATGGTAAAATTAGTCACTAAAAATATATGTTGTAATGTATAAACATATGTAGAGTTATAGGAAAAATAGGAGAAATCCCCATAACTGCCATGAGAACTTGACGGTACGTAACAGGGCCCTCATTAATAAACTGACACAAACTACAAATGTTTCATATACAGATGCCCCTTCTGACTCTTGCATTCAATCTTGATTTTTCTTTACTGTTTTCTAGGTTGGAATGACTCACCACACAGAAAGAAAATAAGGAGAATCATAGAATCATACAATGTACGAGGCAACCGGGTCACGTCAGCATTCACTCCTTGCCAGTGTCTACCCTTAGGCCATACCTCCTTTTTCAAGGACTGATAGGCCTGCACACCTGGGGTGATTTTATGAATCTCCATCTAATTGTCTTAATCCTTCTTAAAGGACAGTATTGTGTCACACTGACTGATGTGAAGTGAAAGTTTATTCTTGAGGAGGGGTAATCACTGTGTGACAGATCTGTATCTCCATCATGGTTTCCTTAATTGCTGAAGCAAGTCCCCATTCTTGTTCCAGTGTTTATAGGACTGTTTGATTTATGGAGAAATAGGAGGTCTCAGACAGTAACCATTGAAATGCTGGGAACCGCTAGAACAAGACTCAAAATACGGAGATGAAATGGTGAAAAGAACAGACTTTCATAAACCACGTCTGAGATGCCACTTCTCAGAATATGCCCTTTTCTCTGAGGTATGGCAGTCTTGGGGTTGGTATGTAAGCCCCCCACAAGACAGGGTATAGTTGAGGCTTGCCTCCCTGCAAAAAAAAAGTTTTAAGGAGAAAGGCTGTCTTCCAGATTTGCTCTTCTCCTGTGTTTTTGGTCTTTTTTTTTTTTTTTTGGCATGTCAACTCTGCCTTTTTGAGTGCCGAGATTTCAATAGGGAGTCATCTTAGACTGATGGATGTCTAATGGATCAGAAAGGAAGGAATAAATCACTTCTAAGGAGTCTGTGGAACACTGAATCCAGGGACAAGACCACTGGCTTAATAGATTAGGTCCTTAAGGCCCATGATCTCTTTTGTCAGGAACCTTTGAGGTCTCTCTAACTGCTTGATATGTTTAGTACAATACATCCCAAATGAGGCATTGAACTTTATGATGGGCCTTATCAGTGTAAAATATAGAGGGGTCAAAACCTCAATGGACCAGGAGGAAATACCCTTTTTAATCAGCTGTGCCAAACTGAAGGCTTTCCTGATCACTGTGGCAACATGATGGTCAAAGAAGAAAGAATTATCCATCCATCTTTGAAGGTCTCTTCCGACATCTTTATTTTAGAATGTGGTATTTTCTAAATTATAAGCTGAGTAGGGGGGCTTGTTTGCCATATGAAATACTATTTACTTTTTAGCATTTAGTTTTAGCTATTAACATGAGTAGGTTCCTTTTGTAGCTACTGCATAGCATAAGTCAAACACTCAGTTTACTATCACTTGGTTAATCAGAGTTGAATTCTGATTTGCAGATCAGAGAAGTATATGCTAAATAGAAAAAGTCCCAACATGGAACCTTGTATTACCCACCTGGTTACTTTCATGCTGTCTGAGGACATGACTGCCACTCTGACAATATGGGTTCTGTCCCTCAGCCAATTTTCTATACATCTAACTACCTAGGAACCGAATTGGAATGCATGTAGCTTGTCGAGAATGTTATCATATGATATAGTATTAAATGCCTTGGCAAGGTCAAGGTATGCTGTATGGACAGTGTGACCACTGTATATGTCTTGTATTATCCTCTCAAATATGTATCATATCCATTAGACAGGATCTACCCATTACAAAGACAAACTGTTGAGGGTCAAGTCTTATAGGATTTTATTATATCATAGTTTATTAAGTTTGTTATTACCCATCCCATGACCTTGCCAAAAAGGCTCATCAGGTCGATGGATGTATAATTCCCATGGTATGTGGTGAAGTTGCACTTGTTAAGAGGCATCACAACTACTCTGTTAAACCATGAGGACAAAGTCAGTTGATAAGCTTAAGTTGAATAGTTTTAGTCTATCTGTGCATGTTCAGTACCATACAGCAGGCAGTCTGGTATGTTATCAGGTCCCAAAAAGGATACATTTATTTTTAATTTCAGAAAGTACTTTCAACAAGTGTTCTTTTGTGATGATAGTGGGTTTTAGGTCCTTAGATATATGTGCTTTTAGTGTAGCTGTCAGTGGTGCAACAGGTAACACCCTTGCTTTTAGTGTTGAAGACTGTGAGTTCTATTTCCAGACAAGGTAGATTGCTGGCATTGCAGTACTCAAAAGGTAGAAACTCTACTCCTGAGTGCATCGTTCTTTCGATAAGATGTTAAACAAAGTTCCTATCTGCCTGTGTGAGTGGTAGCTCAGGTTGAAGTAAAAGATCCCATGGCCCATCTCAAAAAAGTGGAGTGGTATTTTATTTGAAACATATCATACACATACATAAATTTATACAGCATAAAGAATAAATAGTTTTCACAGAAAAGCTAAGAATAAAGGACACAAAACAAGAAAACAAATCTAATTATTAAAGCATAAATATGTTTTCCCATCCTTTATACCAATGCCACTTTCATAATTTCCTGTGAATTAATGAGCAATTCCATAACTTATTATATAAATATATATATATATATATATATATACACACACACACACACACACACACATATATATATATAAATATATATATATATATATATATATATATATATATATATATATATATATATATATATATATAGGTTCATAGGTAGGTACTAGGCTATTGGCCCTAGGGCCTATATAAGCCTAGCCAAAAAGGTTCCCTGGCTTTCGCCACCCAAGAAAATTATTTTCCTGTGCCCCTGTCGAGCAGAGCCACAGAAGTGATCCCCGGGGTAAATTTCCTATTTCCCATCCAATCATCAAGATTTTTCTTGAAGAGTGCTGTTTGACATAGATAGGTAGTCTGTTCCAGAGTATGGGAAGTCTCTGGGACAGGAATATATCCCTCCAGCATGTTCTATTTATTGTGGTGACAAGGTTTAGGTCCCTACAGCGTGTAGTTTGGAGGTACTGGCATTTCTTTAAGTGGAGCATGTCCATCAGCTCTGGGTTTGACATAGCTTTGTATGTTAGGCAGAGACCGCCTCTGAGTAGGCAATATGTGAAGGAGTAAAGCTGGAATTTTTTGAGACGGTCTGCATAGGGTATCTGTTTGAGGCCAGTAATCCTCTTTGTGAGGTATTTCTCTGGCCTCTCCAGTTATTGTAGATGTCTTGTGAGGTACATACCAAAAGTGGTGCTGTACTCTATAATGGGTCTAATGAGTGATGAGTAGAGGAGAACAATGACCTCTTTTTTTCTGGATGAGAAACCTTTTGTGATGAGGTGTGCCACGTAGAAGGATTTCCTGACCACTGTGGCAAAGTGAGTATCAAAGGAGAGACTACTGTCCACCTGTGTCCCAAGGTCTCTTATCATACTTTTGGTGTTAAGTAGACTACCACCTATGTGGTAGTTCATGGGTACAGAGTTTTACCAAAGGGGATGGCAATGCACTTTTTGGCATTGTGCTTCAGGCCATGGCTTTGACACCAGGCATCTGTCTCAGTGAGGCCCTTTTGTAGGATGCCCACATCGTTAGGAGTTTCAATTATTGCTACCAGTTTGCAGTCATCTGCAAACTTCATTAGCCAAAGACCTTCTGTGCTAGCCTGCACTTCAGAGAAGTAGATACCAAACAGTAGAGGACCCAGGACTGAACCCAGTGGTACTCCACTTGTCACTTGTCTGAAGTCGGATTTAGAGTCTGCTACTTTCACAGTGTGGGTTTTGTCTGTGAGCCAGTTGGCAACCTATCTTGTGACATAGGGATTTATACCTAGTTTAGTGAGTTTATCTATAATTCCAGAGTGGGGGGATGGTATCAAAAGCCTTGGCAAGATCTAGATAGGCTATGTGAACCACCTTACCCTCATTTATGGCTTTGGTGACTGCTTCAAAGAAGTCTATCAGGTTTAGGAGACATGATCTGCCTTTTAAAAACCTGAACTGGGTGGGGTCCAGAGTTTGGAGATTACAAATGTCTTTGTTTATGAGTTCCATGATGATACGTTCCATGGCCATGCAGACCAGGCTCGTCAGGCTAATGGGTCAGTAGTTCCCGGGTTCTGTCGTATAATATTCATCACATCTCATTTTCACATAATTCGTATGGCACTAGCAAGTATCCTACCATATTTATCCCGAACATGTTTCAATTGCAGTCATAACAACCATACATTATTATGCCCATAGTAATAGGTATTAATACATATAAATGAAAATATGATATTATCATATCCAAATATATTTTAATTCTGGGGCATAAAAGAAGTGCATGTTCATTAGTTTCTTCTTCTAAACAAGTATACCATATTAAACAAAACAAAAAGATGAGTCCAACAGAACACAGGAGCCGGTGTAAAATCCAAATTCTCTTTACTGAAAACTTGTTAGCGCTTTCGTGTAATGTCATACATACACTTCTTCAGACAAGTTATTGTAGGCTACATCCTGGGTATAAATATTCACTCGAAATTACACAATTATTTAATCAAGTTAAATCAAATTAAATAATTAATCAACTGATTACTTTCAGCCTAATTAAAACCAATAGCATTTTAATATTACTGTTTTGTAAAAACCAAGTACAATACTACAATAAATTTGTTACAATGGAATTACATTGCCATTAAAAACATCAAATTAATCATGATTCATTCTTTTCATGAATATTATAAATTCAATAAAGCTTATAAAAAAACATTTTAAACATTTTAAGCATTTTAAGCATTTTAAGCTATGCCAACTTTATAAACTCAGCGAGTCACCAAACTAACTTTGGTTTAGAAAGTTTATATTTGTGTGTATTTGTATCCATATGTATTTCCCTAAACAAACATATAGATAAATATACCTACACACTAAACATACCTTTTTTAAAAATGCACTTACATTGTGTAATCATGTGTCTAATATAACTCATTTTCCCTATCTCTTGAATATGCTAATACTTACTATTATTTGAAATTATTTACAATAAACATCACCTTGCAAGGGCTTTTTGTTTTAATAAACATTTGATTGAACATGTCTCATTAATCCCAGGGTAAGCATACGCGTTTGTTTTTGTCTTTAAGATTTCACTTTATATTTCATCTTGCCTTTAACTGGTAATTTACCTATTACAAGACATGATAAAAATAATGAAGCTAAAAAACATTAGCAAACCTGTGTTGGTGTTTAGTGAATTTATTTTTAATACCCTTGCTTACATTTTTTCCCATGACCTAATATAATAAAATGCATCCATAATTTTCACATACCATCATTTCCTATATCTAGTCAAACCAGTTTTCCACTTTCCACTTCAATATCTTGTTAGTATAGTTTTTCATAATCACTGAATTAGGCCGTTTCCTCTTACTTGCAAAGTCACCTTCCCCAGATATCTTTATAGTTATACCACAAAACCTTGGGAAAAGCAAGCTTCATCAAAATTTTATATAACTGTATAGATACTAGAAAAATGATTGACTGAAGAAAACCCAACCACTTTCACTGCATACAACATTTCCTTTAATAATATTCAATCAACTTTCACAGAAAAACTCAAAAACAAAGCTAATAACTCTTTCTCATTTTGTAAAGGAAAGAAATAAACAGAACCCATATATAACAACTTAATAATGACAAAGGTATGTAATAGAAATATGTTTTACTGAATGATATTAAAAAAGCAGTACATCTATGTAATTCATTACGTATCTCAGATGATAAACTTTCCCATTTTAATAAGACCATATCATCAGACCCAAAAGTCACCCCTAATACCTTAATAGCTGGTTTCTCAAACTTTATATCAGGAATACAATCACAAATTTTAAACCCAGTACACTTAACTATATTAAAATGTAATCCAACTTCTTTCAACTTTGTAAGCAATGTTTGAAAAGCAACAGGTATAAAAGTCTTTTAACACCATCATTAAATCAAAAGGATATGAAAACAATATAGAAAGCTGAACACCTATCACAGGCTACCATCTAACAAATGGATAGGCAGAAGAAATTTCCGAAATTACTGCTTTCCTAATCAATGTAAACAAAAACCAACTTAGTGGACAACCTTGCTTTATACCTCTTTGTAACAATATTCGTTTTCCATGCCATCCATTTACTGGAATTATGTATAAACTGGTATATATACTTTGCACTACTTTCATTATCTGTGGGGGTAAACCATAATACCTTAAAATATTCTAGTGACTTTCATGGGAGAGCTTATCAAATGTTGTTTTGAATATCCTGTGCCAACAATAAACCTATTTTGCTAAGCATAATCATCAATAATGTCACATAGAGCAATCACCATATCTTCTACTGACCTCCCTTTTAACCTAAATACATGATTGATGAAATAGGCTTCAAAGCCTATAATATAATAATTTGCAAAACAGTTTATAGTCTGTATGTGCTGAAGTTAATGATCTCCAGTTAAGTTGATACTATCATCGTTTTTTTAAAGAAACTAAACAAAGAACATCAACACAAATTCTATCATCAAGAATATCTAGTCTAAATAATTCATTAAGAATATGTAAACAAATCAACTTTTGACTATATGTTATTTTACTATAGAACTCATGTGGAATTACATTCAATTCAGGTAAAGAACATTTTGAAACAGTTGCAAAATTTAGCCTCTAATTGGGATAATAGAAGTGGCATAGGCAAAGCTTCTATCTTCTCTCTATCTGGCTTTCTGAAATTCCACTGCCATGAAACTGTAACAGTTGAAGAAAATATAGACATTAAATAATTCTCAATAGTCTCCATAATTTGATTCTGAGTGATAACAACATCTCCCAGAAGTGAGCAAACAGCAGAAATACAATCCTTTCTTTTTTACAACAATACTAAGCAATAGTAAGAAATTTGTTCTAGTACCTTTAGTAATATCTTTGTTTATATTATAAATTCATTTTTCTTTTATCATTTTCTTGAATCATCTGACAGTAGGCAGATTATATACAGAATTATCAAGTGATGAATAAGAATGCCATACTTTGATACTGTCATTTTGTGCATTTAATAAATCTTTCTCAACAGATACATACATTATTTTATACTTACCCTTAAACAGCAATCACCATTGTGTCCAACTAGTGCAATGTGGTAATAAAGAAAGGTGATGATACCACAATATAGCTAACACTCATACCAATCCATCAACATTAAAATCCATCCTGTTAATTTTTTAATGCCTTTACACATCTTTATACATGAGGTGTTATCATTAAACCTAACAAATAAGGCTGATGGTCAGTAAAGGCTATGTCTAACAACTTGCTATCCAACAAGTGCAAAGAAGGGGAATAAGCATAGTACTACTTCAGTAGCAAGCATCCTTCACTTATATGTATTACCAATCTACTCTCCCAAGGAATATTTCCTAGAAATAAAATATCTTTCATCAATTTGGCATCCTTATTTATCTTTTCAGAAACTCTTATTAAATGACAATTTAAGTCATGTATAAATAAAATAGGTATGTTAACAAAAGCATACATACTCAACTTCTCAAATAAGTCTTCTCTTTCCCTCTCTCTCTCTCTCTCTCTCTCTTTCAAATTAGTACGTGTATACATAAATATAAATCTTACTACATCAGAGGAATATCTAAAATCCAAGATTAAAGAATGACCTGGTTCTGCTACAATCAAATCTAACAGTTCAAATGATGATTTTTACAATTTCATAATACTGCAATTCCAGAACACAGATCTGGTCCAAAACACTTTTTTTTTGCTGAAGCAGTTTTAAGAGTTTACATTTTGTTTTGTCTAGCTACCGAATATCTAATAAGCCAATAATGTAAAATGAGTATGCTACATATAATTGCATGTCCAAACTACATTATATTAATTAAACTATTAACATTCAGATATCCAACCAGAAAATCTTCATTTTCATTTTTTGATAGTTTTTTTTTTTTTGCTACCCTGTTTAATTTTTTTGTTCATTAACTTTTGACCCACAGTAGTCCCACTGGGTCTATATCATTTGAGCGAACCCTTAATTGAGCGAATTGCTATTTGTTGAACTGAATTAAGTGAAAGCTCGGTTAACTGATTTTTTTCCCAGGAAAAAGATATGGTTGGCCATCATCGGGTATTTGCCCTTTTCCCCACTGTAGTGCAATGTTGGAGTTGGTATATTTAGTTATGGGGTATACGGTTACTGCCCCACACATTTGGGGTGTGGGTGAAGCCTCCCACTTTGCAGAGTTTTAAATTTAATTTTGTTTGTTGCCATTGGTAGGTGGGCAGCTGTTTTTTTACGCGGGAAACTTTTCACTTAACCAATCATTGAATAAATTGAGCTTTTCACTTAATTCACTTCAAAAAATGGCAATTCACTCAATTAAGTATTTGCTCAACTGATATAGACCAATCCCATTATCCACTTATGTACTATCCCCTTCTTCACTACCAGTAATACCCTTCCCTTTCTCCTCATCCGCTGTATCAACAACAACATTCTGAATAATGTTTTCCTGTGCTCCCTCCTACAGCCTCCCCCCATCAGTAAGTGCTACATTATCGTGCAACACAGCAGATTGCATCATCTTTCTGCCCTTTACCAATTTACTCCTCTTTTAAAATAGGACAATTAAACCAGAAATGTCCTGCTATCCTACTAACTTACATTTGATACATCTTTTGTCACACATAGCAGACTTATTATGCAACACTGTGGACATCCACTTTTCATATAATCGTTCATTAAATGTTCAGAAGATCCACAATAATAGTGAGTCATAGGCTGATTTTAATACATCAAACATGCTTTTAAACCAGTAATATTGACTGCACTAGGAATATGATGAATTGCATCCTTATCCACTGTCATAATAACCCATACTTCCCAAGCTCATTCCATAATATTCTATTAGAAGGAAAAAGGACCTCATCAAGCCAACAGCAACATCTTTGGATCTAAACAGTACAAAAAGCATTTTCTAACTAACTAACTAACTAACTAACTAACTAACTAACTAACTAACTAACTAACTAACTAACTAACTAAAGAATGAACTAACTAACTAACTAACTAACTAACTAAATAACTGACTAACTAAAGTATGTACTAAATACTGGGACCAAGGAAGCACTTTTGTTTCACATTCCGTTTAGATAAGAAATCTCCAGAAAACTGAACAGAGACTTGTAACATGCTAGGATCTGATAGTTTGTTTTATTTAGGCTGAGGTGAATCTCAATAACTTTGGATTGTGGGTCCTTAAGAATCTGTTTTGAGATAATGTGGTCCTTAATAAAAATGGATAGTCCACCACAGCTCCCGTTAGATCTAAAAGCATAGTACCTGGAAAACCTTTGCATAGTGTGGGTGCTTTCTGCATCTTAAACCAGATTTCAGTAATAATACACAGATGAATGTGTTTCAAATGCAGGAGGGCTTCAAGGCTAGTCAATCTGTTATTTAGACTTTAGCACTAAGCATGGCCCCAGTGATACAGTCTGGTGCTCTGTTATGTTTTTTTTAAAGGTTGGAAGATCTTCTAGCTGGACTTGACCTAAAAATGGCAATGGGCAGGAATCAAGGCCTATAGCCTGCATGAGAAAGGCTTGAAATAAGATGAAGCAAGAAGGGCTGTCCAGCTGACACATACTGGATCCCAATCAAATGGCACAAGTTACTGAGGCAATTGCTGAAATCAGGTCATTTTTCCTTACACCATGGCATCATTCTTGGTGATGGTAGGATTCTGATCTATACCAGAACTATTCCTACACATGTGAAATGTAGTGAGAGCTCATAAATGTCTCTGTTCATTTTCCATAGATTTTTGCATGCATTTTACCTTAGGGGGAAAAACTTAGTTACTCGGCTGTTTGAAAGCCTTTTGGCCTGGAGATACCCAACGTATGTTATAAAACAAAAACAAGTATAATGGTAAGAAGTTCAACAGCTTGGAAGACAAGAAAAAAACAGAATACTGCAATGTGTATTACTCATAGTGTCAACAGCAGGCAGATTAAAAAGTGACTCAGGATCATTGTAAACTCTTTGTTTTGGTACCAGTAATTTCTTTAAATGTGTTGGTGACGCATCAATATCGGTTTACAAGAAACAGGGTAACATAACAAATATTTTAGAAAACAGTGAAGAAAATGAAGGCTGCATATTTTGGTGAGAAGAGGCAAATATCCATCTAGCATGTGTACGTTTATTAATGAGGGCACCGATATGTTCTATGAAAATAATAATACCAGCCATTTGGCTTTCTCCTATTTTATTTGTAGTTCTACATATGCAATATACATTGCTAAATGTATTTTTGCTTGATTCATTTTATGTTAGAGAAAACATCAGAAGGTTAAGTGATAGTATTTTTGAGCACCAGTATGCCATTGGTAATGACAATTTTTTTAATGCAGATTACAGACAGTCTAAAGAGAGCAAAGCTTTTAAAAAACAGATTTAATCTACTTGATTTTGCTTCTATTAGTATTAGGGATGGCAATAGAGAAGATGATTTAGATTATTTGAAAAATGTATTCCAGTTAAAGTTAAATGCATGTAATATGAAGGCGTTGAATAATTAAAAAAAAGTGTCATTTAAAAAAAAAAATGGTCACATGACTTGTTCTTGTGACATCATTTGTGTTTAAGTTTGGTAGATGCCATGAGAAATTGTTTGATGAAATCTGGAGTCCTTGTTAAAGAGCTTTTGAAGGTAAAAACACCTGGCACAATTTATTATTGGTTTTTATTAAGGTGTTTTAGTTTATTCGCACCAGGACCTTTGCTTCATTTGGTGATGTTTTGCTCATTTTCAGTGAGATGTATACTCTGTTTGAGGAATTGGAAACATTTTTTCTTTTATGAATGTTTTTCATAATTGCTAATATTTCCTTTCACGCTGCAGAAATGTATGACTCAGAAATGGATTTGACTGTGCAGAAGATTTGGGATGATACTATTGTTTTCTGAAGTTGAAAAAGATTAGGCAGCGAACCCAGAAGCTGGAGAATAGCAGCTGCATGCCCACACACATGCAAGCACACAGCCCCCCCCCCCACATACACACACACACACACACACACACACACACACACACACACACTAAAAAAAAAAAAGGCAAAAAAAAACTCCAGTCTTTGCTGCTATGAACATTCATATGATTATTCAGCAAACTGCACAAAGTTTTTGTCTGGTAAAGTTTTCTGTCTTTTTTTATAAAAGAAAATCAGATAACACATGTATTTCTCTACAAAAAATAACATTTATGTCTTTTGAAAGACACTACCACCTCATTTTCGTATGTGGATTAGGGGAAAATGGCCAAACAGATGTTAGTGTAAAGCTTCATGCATCACTTTAATGAAAAAAAAAACACTCATGCATGTAGTCTCTACATTTGTGTCATCCCTGCTATGCTTCAATTTCAAATTTCTTATAAGTCCTTACAATAAGAAAGGCAGTCATAGATGTAGTCAGTACATGACTAACTATGTATAATTACCTGAATTATTTTACTAATATTTATGCAAGAGAGATTCTGATATTACCCATTAGATATAGGAATGATTAGCTACTCCACTGTTCCACTTAGAAATATTGCAGGCATACCTTTTTCATTGCAGGAATGTACTTGAGTTTATCACATACAGGGTGAGGAATGCAAACGATGTGCAAATATAACTGTAGTAAGTTGAAATTACTAATAAAATTGAAAGAACTATTACATTTGTCTAGAACAGGGACATTTTCTGTCTCTGGAAGAATGCTACCACCAAAACCCCCTATAGTAATCAATGCAACTTGCAATACTAGCTTCAATATTTATATGCATTGCAGTATGGAAACGCAATTGTTGATGCATCTTATGCCTTAACATCCAAGTATAGTTTACAGAATATTTAACAGTTACTGAAATATGATATGTTATATACAGGTGCATAATCCCATTGTCAGACAATGGCAAGTTGTACTTTACATTGATCTACTTTACAAGCTCAAAGTTTCAAAACTTCAAACTGCAAATGGTCGAGACCACAAGATTGAAGTTTTGAAACTTCAGAATTGTGATAATTTTTTATGTTTTTATGCTTATGTATATATATATATATATATATATATATATATATATATATATATATATATATATATGGTTATCTATTAAAACTTGGAAGCTACATTGGTTGGCCAGCATACGGTCAACTTGCAGTTTCCAAGTGGGCAGAATATCAAACCCAAATCGACTGACTACACTACACCGAATGGGTAGTGTCATTCAAGCATTTGGGTTTGACATTGTGCAGAGGGATCGTGGTTCAGTGAGGAACAAGAAATTACCCATTTCCTCACTGAAGTACGATCTTGGAGTTGGTATATTTAATGTGCAGGGGGTGTGGGGGGGTGCAGGGAGGCATAACCCCACCCCTGCAAAACACTGTTCACTGTAAAGTCTAACGGTATGTTAATGTTCATAGCAGGAGGTTTGCGACATCACCTCCTGCTATGTCGAATACATGGAACCATGGTTGTCGATGTATTCATTTTCAGATTGATTACTTTTCGGCATGCTGAATTCCACATTTGGAGTCAAAATTTTAAACAGTTGACTGATAAGGCTTTGATATGCCAATAGCAAACATGTTTATATATGTAAATGAAAAGATAAAGTAAACAAGCTCTAGCCTAGGGAGTACAACTTCACCATATGAAAACGAAAAACCACAATAAGGCTACTCCCTCCACATGGTAGCTAGCTCCAAGATGGTCCGTTTGGTGGGTATTGTATATCTACTTTCTTGTAGTTGCTAGTATGCAAGCACTACATATGTATCCCAGGTCCTTCCTTAAATAAATACAATTTTTTAATTCTGTTCAGTTAAAAATGACAAATTGCCTACTTCAAAGTACTGGTTCAAACACTAATAACACTTTCCTCAGAGCAAATTTCTTGTTATAGTAACTTGGCTCAATATGATAAGAAATTACTCATTCATTGGAAGTCACTTCTTGCTACCTTTCTTCCTTGAATGCAAACCTCCATTCACTGACAGCTATATGCTCCGCTTCCTCAGTAGGTACTTCCAAAGTTCTAAGTCAATAATTTGCCTGTTGCAAAGCACTGGAGCAAGTTGCAAAAAGTTCCTTACTTGGAAGCCAACTTGTAACCTGCATACAGCCTGTGTGTAAAGTGGGGGGGGGGGGGCAAGTCCCAAAGCTCTTCTTTCTTCTAAAGCCAATTGGTTCCAATAGGCATCCCGTGTTCAAGATCACCGGAATGAATTTCCAAAGTCTAAGACCAACTTCAAATCGGCGTGCTGCCTGTGCACTTAAACGAATTCCAGGATAAATAATTCTTCCTTCCTCTGAAGCCAACTAGAATCAGCAAACTGCCTGTTTGCAAAGTCTCTGGAGCAGGTTCCAAAATATTCCTAGTTCTGAAGCCAACTTCACATAAGCATGCTGTTTGTGTTCAAAAACGGACTCAGGAACGGATAAGTGATTTCAGTTGTAAACCTTCTTCAGATCCTATGTTTATCTGCTTTGCTCTTCCTTTTATACTGTGTATATTCTAGGTATTAACCAATGAGGTATTATATTCAAATAAGACTCTCTGCCTTCATTATTCATTGGTTACACTTGCTATTTGTATCCAATCTATATTTTTATATACACTGCCAAATCAGTTTAACTTCCTGAGTTCCTGCAAGTATGTCACTGGTTATTCTGTCCTCTTAGGAGGAGTGCATTCTCATATGTTCTTTAGTAGCTGGTTGTATAGCTTTACTGTCATGTTATTCAGTCCTATTTCTTAGTGGTTTTATGACAGAAGTTTATTATCGCCCCCTAAGCCTCCTTTCTTTTAGTACTGGTTTTAAGGGGACTACTGCGTTAAGGCCAGGACTTTGACTGGCACACAAGTTCATAATCCATTCCATTTCTATTTTTTCAGTTCTGTTGAACAACTCTCCACCTCGTGCTGTAACTGAAACATGAGTTAATATCATAAATTTAAAGCTACGCCCTGGATTATGCTTTATATGCTGATACAAAGCATTAACTTCTATCTTGTTGTTGATGTCTCTTAGATGCCATAAAATATGTTCTTTGAACTTTCTGTTAGTTTTGCCCACATAAAATTCACAGCTGGCTATATATATCACATTCTCTGTATTGCAATTTCCATTCCCTTTATAGGAATATACTTTATGTGTCATAGGATGTTGGAATATATTAGTCGTATTAATATATTTGCAGGCCTTACACTTCCCACATTTGAAAGTTCCTTATTTCTTTACTACTCTTCCCTGTGTTGTTTCTGTTCTTTTGTTACACAGTAGACTTTTCAAGTTCTTCTTGTTTTTATATGTGAATTTGGGTTTTTCTCCTACTATACTTTTAATTTTAGGATACACTGTTAAAACAGGCCAGTATTTTTGAATAACTTTGATTATTTGCTTATTATCTGGTGCATAAGTTAATATACATCATAAAGACTCTCGGGTTTCATTATTCTTCTGTCCTTTTACATGTTTGTAATGATAATATGGTTTTCCTTTATCGCCTCGTAATTCCATCGCTTGTTCAAAGTCCATCTGATTCTTCCTATACCCTCTAGTTACTAAGTTATCCACCAAATGGTTGAACTCTTGTTGAAATGTATCCTCCTTGGTACATAGTCTAGAAATGTGTATGACTTGATTTTCAAATATGTTGTTGAAAATATGTGTGGGGTGCATGCTAGATCTATGCAGCATGTGGTTCTTCCATGTAGCTTTCCTATGTAGGGCCGTCTCTACAGTTCCCTTTTTAAAGATAATACTTATATCCAGGAAGTCAGTACTTTCCTGTGAGTATTTGGATTCAAACTTCAAAAAGTCTGTTCTAGATGTTAGATATCTTAGAAACTGTTGGTATTGATGGACTTCTCCTTCCCATAATAAGTGTATGTCATCCAGAAACCGACCATAGAACAGTACTTGCTCTTTCCATATATTATCTTTACTATTCATCCATTCTAACTCCCACTGTATAAAGCATAATCCAGGGCATAGCTTTAAATTTATGATATTAACTCATGTTTCAGTTATAGCACGAGATGGAGATTTATTCAACAGAACTGAAAAAATAGAAATGGAATGGATTATGAACTTGTGTGTCAGTCAAAGTCCTGGCCTTAACGCAGTAGTCCCCTTAAAACCAGTACTAAAAGAAAGGAGGCTTAGGGGGCGATAATAAACTTCTGTCATAAAACCACTAAGAAATAGGACTGAAATAACATGACAGCATAGCTATACAACCAGCTACTAAAGAACATATGAGAATGGACTTCTCCCAAGAGGACAGAATAACCAGTGAGATACTTGCAGGAACTCAGGAAGTTAAACTGATTTGGCAGTGTATATAAAAAGACAGACTGGATACAAATAGCAAGTGTAACCAATGAATAATGAAGGCAGAGAGTCTTATTTGAATATAATGCCTCATTGGTTAATACCTAGAATATACACAGTATAAAAGGAAGAGCAAAGCAGATAAACATAGGATCTGAAGAAGGTTTACAACCAAAAGCGCTTATCCGTTCCTGAGTCCTTTTTGAACACAAGCAGCATGCTTATTTGAAGTTGGCTTCAGAACTAGGAGTATTTTGGAACCTGCTCCAAAGACTTTGCAAACAGGCAGTTTGCCGATTCCAGTTGGCTTCAGAGGAAGGAAGAATTATTTATCCTGGAATTCGTTTAAGTGCACAGGCAGCACGCCGATTTGAAGTTGGTCTTAGACTTTGGAAATTCATTCCGGTGACCTTGAACACGGGATGCCTATTGGAACCAATTGGCTTTAGAAGAAAGAAGAGCTTTGGGACTTGTCCCCTCCCCCTCACTTTACACATAGGCTGCATGCAGGTTACAGGTTGGCTTCCAAGTAAGGAACTTTTTGAAACTTGCTCCAGTGCTTTGCATACAGGCAATTTATTGACTTAGAACTTTGGAAGTACCTACTGAGGAAGCGGAGCATATAGTTGTCAGTGAATGGAGGTTTGCATTCATGGAAGAAAGGTAGCAGGAAGTGACTTCCAATGAATGAGTAATTTCTTATCATATTGAGCCAAGTTGCTATAACAAGAAATTTGCTCCGAGGAAAGTGTTATTAGTGTTTGAACCAGTACTTTGAAGTAGGCAATTTGTCGTTTTTAACTGAACAGAATTAAAAAAATAGTTTTTATTTAAGGAAGGACCTGGGATACATATGTAGTGCTTGCATACTAGCAACTACAAGAAAGGGGATATACAATACCCACCAAATGGACCATCTTGGAGCTAGCTACCATGTGGAGGGAGTAGCCTTATTGTGGTTTTTCATGTTTACATATATCATATCTCTCAACCTCTTAGAGCAAAAAATCAGCACAAAGTCTGACAAAATTGGGGGATGAAGGCCCTAAAATAGGGACAGATTTTAAATATTGATCTTATAAACTTGAAAAGTTGCTAGAATAATAGGATTTGTCTTAGCATGCATTTTTCTGAAGGATAAGAACTTTGAAACACAAATGTAAATCATTATTTAGTGACTTGATCATCCCAGTGATTTGCCAGAAAATCACAAATTTTATGAGGAAGACATCAAAAATATGAGGCAAAAATCTGGACATTATGCAAAAATATGTAGAGTTGAGAAGTATATTAGAGACATATATATATATATATATATATATATATATATATATATATATATATATATATATATATTTATAGGGTTCCTATTAGAAGACCGAAGACGCATTCTTTCAGATATGTCTCGGTCAAACTTAAAAGACTGAAAATGCAAAGTATCGAAGCAGATTTTAAGCGAATGCTTTTCCTGGGAAATTTTTTGCTTGGCCACTTCATTACTTTGCCATTTTCAGCACTGTAGTACGGTCTCAGATTTGGTGTATTTAAGTAGGGGGGGTGTGGGGGGAGCAGCCCCCACTTAGTGTAATGTTTAAAGTGTTTTCTTTCTTTTTTTCTTGGAAAAAAATCATTGTTCTGACAGTTCGACATTGTAAGCTTTCACTTACACAGGGTCAATTAATCACTGTTCACTTTTTTTAAGCCTTCGGTGATCTAATATAGAACCTAAATATATATATATATATATATATATATATATATATATATATATTTACATATATATATATATATATATATATATATATGTATATATATATATATATATATATATATATATTTATATATATATAAAATATGGATCTAGGACTGTTAAATGAGAATTCAACAGTCCGAATCCACTATCACCAAACACACTTTGGCGAAAGCGCTTTCACCGAAAAAGCACTTTCGCTAAAGTGTGTTAAACAAAAAAAAACATTAAATTAACATTTTTGCAGGGGGGCAAGCCCCCCGCACCCCCTCACTTTAATATTCTCACTCTGAGATCGCACTACAGTGGGGAAAGGGGAATTTTCCCTTATCCGCACTGTAGTACGGCATCCGCAACAGCCATACTTATGCGGAAGTGCTTCTTCGCTGAAAGGCACTTTCGTGTAAGTATGCCTAGCTGTTAGTGATTCGGTGAAATTTTCATTCGGGGATTAGTTCAGATCCCATATATATATATATATATATATATATATATATATATATATATATATATATATATATATATATATCAAAAATCAAGGTACCCAGAAATAGGAGGAGATGTGAGCGAAATAAAACGCTACTGCCAAGCGTGTATTCCAGAGAACAAGTCACATACAATCACGAACTAGTTATTTAACAGTGTCCAAGATACACGTGTAAAATGCCCCAACTTCAGCGTACTGCATGAACTTCAGCGTACTGCATAGACCTCGAAGTGCTGACAAGCACAACTATGAAGGTAAATATCCAGCATCAATGTCCTGGTGAATTTGAAAGATAGACGTAGAAGGCAAAAGTAATAGTAAAATACAAAACTTTATTCCGTGAGCGCTTTCGCGGACTTCTCCGCTTCCTCAGACGTTATAAAAACAGGACATGACATCATCAATACTTATATATAATATCCTGCTTGAAATTTTAAAGCGATATGCTTGTTAAAATTATTTAAAAATTGTAAAAATGTATTCAATGGACTTCAAAGTAAATCACAGCATATATGCTAGACTGAATCCATAGGTAATTCCACAAATAACAGTGATATGAATAATAAAACCAAACTATAAACAAAAACATCTCATGCATAGTGTCAACTATTACAGTTGATAGAAGCAAACTGAGAACTGATAATAATGCATGAAAATGTGTAAACTATATATATACATCTATAAGAACTTAAGCATATGAAAAATGAGAGTGTATATATAGACATAGCAATTCAGTCCTGACTGAATGTCATAACTACACAACACTTATTTTGAATAGACTATATTTATGTCTCTAAATTTAAGCTATATGTATATTGAACATGATTAACTCAGTTTCTGAATTTATGAGTATCTGAAGTTTTAATAGTTTATTTATTCTTTTGATCATTTAAAATTGTGGAATTCTGATTAGTTATATACTTTTTGGTTTTAACATTCTTACTGATATACAGCAAACACCATCATAATTAGATGTACACATCTATATACAATTCATACACGATGGTGCTTATGACATTCAGTCAGGACTGAATTGCTATGTCTATATATACACTCTCATTTTTCATATGCTTAAGTTCTTATAGATGTATATATATAGTTTACACATTTTCATGCATTATTATCAGTTTTCAGTTTGCTTCTATCAACTGTAATAGTTGACACTATGCATGAGATGTTTTTGTTTATAGTTTGGTTTTATTATTCATATCACTGTTATTTGTGGAATTACCTATGGATTCAGTCTAGCATATATGCTGTGATTTACTTTGAAGTCCATTGAATACATTTTTACAATTTTTAAATAATTTTAACAAGCATATCGCTTTAAAATTTCAAGCAGGATATTATATATAAGTATTGATGATGTCATGTCCTGTTTTTATAACGTCTGAGGAAGCGGAGAAGTCCGCGAAAGCGCTCACGGAATAAAGTTTTGTATTTTACTATTACTTTTGCCTTCTACATCTATCTTTCAAATTCACCAGGACATTGATGCTGGATATCTACCTTCATAGTTGTGCTTGTCAGCACTTCGAGGTCTATGCAGTACGCTGAAGTTCATGCAGTACGCTGAAGTTGGGGCATTTTACACGTGTATCTTGGACACTGTTAAATAACTAGTTCGTGATTGTATGTGACTTGTTCTCTGGAATGCACGCTTGGCAGTAGCGTTTTATTTCGCTCACATCTCCTCCTATTTCTGGGGACCTTGATTTTTGAAATTACATCCTTTTTGGTTGGGGAACTGTTTTTTTCAATATATATATATATATATATATATATATATATATATATATATAAATATATATAGATATAGTTCCCCTTCACAAAGTCAAACATTCAGAAACTCGAAATGCATATGGCCAAAGCCATATGTTCGAGTTTCTGAAGCTCAACTTTATGAAAGGGAGCTAAAAAAAATAACGTCATGAAACAAAGTGTTTCTGCAGGGAAACAAGCCCCCCTGCAAACCTCACCCCCGTTACTTATTTATTCCAACTCCGAGATCGCACTAGAGCGCAGAAAGAGAAATCTCCCGTTCTGCGCTGTATGCCATTCCCCAGTCACAGAATTGAGCTGCCACAATTTCAAGCATACGGTCTCAACTATATGGATTTCGAGATTGTGGCCATTCAACTTTGTGAAGGGGAACTATATATAGATATATATATTCAAAATGTATCCATACTTTGTGAGCATTATATCTTTATTTCTGAAGTCATATATAATCCTTCAGAACAGGGACCTTTTTCTGTGACTGGAAAGGTTCCACCACCAAAGTCCATGCCCTATGAAACGACATTTAAAATCTTCAGGGTGAAATGGCATTCTTTGGTTTGTTTTATATCCTCAGATTCTGTTATAATTTATATGACATTTTTCTAAGACCTGTCAAATGGAGACCAAAATATGTTTTACACAAGTGCCAGATTAAAATTTTTATTTTCTTGCCATAGTGAACCATTTTATATTATCCTCATTTTAGTTAGGTGTGGCTATATATGATTGTTTTCAATGCAACATAATGGAATGTAACACAATGCAATAGTCTCCCCTTACCACGTAAAACAATGCAATTCCATAGCAGCCTTCATAACCAAACCCAATGACTAGATGGGAGATTGTAAATTCACATGTGTAAAGAATCTACCTACTGGTGGAAGCTAACACATTTTTAATACTTTTGGGTGAATTGACTAAGTTTTGTGATGGTCACTTATGATGTAAGTTTTGAATCTATGATCCTACATGCCATATCAAGAATGTATATTTCTCTGGAACAGTGATCTTTCCTACTACTGAATTCATGCTAGATTGCAACCATCACAATTTCAGGCTTGCATGCAGTAATGCAAATTACATGAAGATAAAGTTTATATTTATTTATATCGATAGATAGATAGATAGATAGATAGATAGATAGATAGATAGATAGATAGATAGATAGATAGATAGAAATGTACCCAAAATCACATCACTAAGAACATTATGCTGGAATAAAAATCTGACAGAATTTTTCAAATAGTTTCAGAGTTTAGGTAATATACTAGTAGGTATATTCATATTGCCTATAAAGCCAGTAGACTGACCTGCCCTGTTACATCCAGTGCAAATCTACGTTTTTACACACCTGCCTTTTTAAGAAAGTTTTTTTTCTGAGTTCTGAGCAACGTAATGTAAATGGCGTTTGTGCAAGAAGCTGCGATATCTGGTACAATTCTATGTGGTGTTGAAGGACAGAACTCCATGAGCATCCTTCCACATGGAAGGCAGGCTGACCCATAACAGACATCTCTTTAATGTGGATTGTCCATACCACATTTAAGGTAAAATCATCTGTGTCAACAAAAGTGGCATACCTGTTTCAAATTCATGGCCTATAATCTTTGACTTGCTAGATATAGTATACTGACATTCATTGCTTTTCCAAATCCTTTTTTTTTCTTTTTTTTTTTTCTTTTTCTCTGTTTGTCCTCATGTCTGACAACATTTAAGTCATCCCATTATGATCAGTCCATTAACTCATGCTCTCAGAGGAGACAGAAGATTGTAGCCCTGTCTTTATCTAGGCAGTCAATGGAGGTTTCCAGTGCTATTACTAACCCCTCAGTCTGGTGGCTTGACTTGCATGCCCAGCAAAGTAGACACCAGAAATGCTGCCCCCAAGGTATGTGCATATGCTTCTGCAAACACATGCAAATCATGGACACAATACATGAGCTCTGCATGGAAAAAGATCTAGCCCAGCTATCACTCTACATGTTTCAACACTCAGCCTTCATAAAATGTTAGCACATTAATGAACCAAGCCTACTCCATCCATCTAGCATAGGCTTACCCATGCAGGCCTCTAATGGTCAGCCTTCCTGGCCAGATGATTGGTTTTGGATGGTCTGAGACACAGGGAGAGCTTCATACCTATATACCACAGAACGTGCTTCCTTGATGATTTTTAATTTTACCCAAATGGACCTTGTTATGAAAGAATTTGTAAGGGCCATTGACAGAAGGTCAAAGAGAGGCAGAATACAAATTAAAGTGGAAATAGATAGATGGTAGAATGGCTGTCAATGAGTTGAAGATGCACAACAAATATTAAAATATAAGATTTAAAATAAACAAGAATACACATGATAATGAAGTCAGTTATTAAAACATCAGTATCTGCTTTTTTATCAGATGGGTTTCATAACATCACAGAAGGAAAACAGTCTAGAATTATTTTCAGTTGAGTAGATATCTTTTGGAGGTGACTGAGCTCCTACAAAGTAATATTTTGTCTTTCTTTCCATTTATTGCTCCCTTTGAACCTCATTTTAACCAACTCAGCTCCCCGAGCCCTACAGCTACACTGGGTCTACCAGCCGTCTTCCGTCCACCCGGATTTACTGTGGTGTTGCTGGGGGCCAGTCATGGATAGTAAGGGTGTCTTGTGGGCTTGGATGTCTGTGCTTCTATTCACCATGGGGTGTATTTTATATACCCCTGCACTTTCCCTTTCCTTGCCTCCAATGCTTGTTGATTATGCTGGAGGGCAATTCCTCTCTTTGGGCCACACTTCCCTTTAGGAAGCATTACTAATGAGTGTCGTTCCCCCTGGATGGGTTCGTCCATTCCTCCTTGCTGCTCCGTCAGTTGCCTGAGGTACTAATTGAAAGCAGGTCTGCTGGGCCATAGTTAGGTCTTTATTCCCTCTATTCCATCAGTGAGGCTTTTTGTCTTTCTTTGTTTCCTGACTTGATACCTGTATATGACAGGTATGTGGCACAGCAAGCAGTCATCTTTAAACAGCGCAGGGATTCCTAAAAGTCTGCAAACTGCTTTTATAATATTCCCATAAGAAAATGTAATATGAGAATATTACTGGCCAGCTCTGGGACAAATATTAAATGCATATTCAAAGACTACTCATTGTGTTATGTACCTAATTTTGTGTCAGTGAGTGTAAGCTCATCTTGACCACCTGGGGGTGACTGTTTTATTATTGTTGTTTTGTTAATGCAAGGATATTTTCTGTTTCAGGTTAAATTATTTATCAACAAAACTATACACATTTCTGGCTTAAATCATGAATGTTAATTATTTTAACAGCGAGCAAGAAGTCCTATAATTTCGACTAGAAGTGAGCCTTGCACAGTATTTTTTTTTTCTTGCAAAGTGCTGTCCAACTTTTCTTTTTTTTTTTCAAGGTATTATGAGCATGACATTCAGTTGTAACAGATGCAACATCGTCAAGTGGAAAAAGATTAAAATAAAAAACTTGTCTGCAGATATGACTATGTAAGCAAGGTAAGTGTTTTGAGTGTCTAATATCTTGTTTTATTAAATATTTGAATACTTGCATCTATGCCATTTGAAAGTTTCCTGGAGTACTGCTTTTTTTAATAAGGCAACAACATCCTTTTCTGAAATAAGGTAAAACTCAAGCAAATGAAAGTATCATCTTTTAGAGTAATACCAAAAGGCAATTACTGTTCCGATTCAACTATTTCTCAGAGGTCATCACCAATTTGATTATTGTTTTAATCATAACATGGCCTTGCTCCCAAAATACTAACATTAGCTGAACAGAACACAGATAAAAGCAAACCTGGCAGATCCAGAGATCCATTAAAGTTCATTTTCTGCTATTTTACTGCAAAAATTACATCCTAGCTGAACCATCAGAAATACATGCTCTCAAATGATAGCTGTGAAACACCTGTACCTATCCTGTAATTGGCAAAAGTATAACTTCACAGGCAAGTCTTACACTGCCTAAGAAAGCGTAAGTCATTCAGTTTTGTCCTGTAGCAAGTATATATTTACAGTTTATGGTGGACTTCATTTCCAATAGCAAAGATTCTACTCTAATTAATAGTATTTGTGGTTGCTATTTACATATTCTTTGAGGAAACCCACCTCAATTTACAGTGATAATTATTAACAACAAAAGATAAGGGTTTTATAAGAAAGCCAAAGTTAGACTGCTGTGACTATAGCTGATGAAAGCACAGCTGAGAATTTTGTTTTATTTGGAAAGCATCAGCTTTCTGTAAGAAATCTACATTTTCAAAGCAGTATCCTTATCAGATCGAAACTACTTCCCTGTTTCCCACAGTAATATGCAATAATGTGAGATTAAAACAAGATGTGCTGTCTAAGAGACTTATTTAGTTCTGTGCCACAGTATCTGTATCACAGATATAATCTTCAACACTAACTAAATAGAAAAGTGAATATAAACCATGCTGTCAGCTACATTGGATGCTGGCAATTTTTGTTAAATCACATAAAATGCAAACATCTTAAACAAGAAGGTTTGCTTAAGTCTTAAAGATCTACAACTGATATTATTGTTCTTGTTGTTGCTGTTATTATTATTATTATTAATAATATTATTAACATTATTTAATATAGGGCACATATATTCAACATTTTAGCGAAAGGGGATACAAATAAAATGTTCATTATCAAAAGTATTTTCATATTATACCATGATCCTCCCAAAACGTGCACGCTGATTGGCCAGCGTGCCCGTTGTAAATCGAGTTATACTAATGGAAAAAGGTCCGGTCGCCCGGACGTTTTTCCATTAGTATAACTCGTTTTTTTTAAACACTGTCTCGCTATGTTAAATGGGTTTAACATAGCAAAATAAGCAACGGAGATCTCCGTTGCTTATTTTAAAGCTGTCTCGCTATGTTAAACCCATTTAACATAGCGAGACAGTGTTTAAAAAAAAGCAACGGAGAAAGCAAGATCTCCGTTGCTTTTTTTAGTGTCTCGCTATGTTAAATGAGTTTAACATAGCGAGACAGTTTTAAAATAAGCAACGGAGATGTCCGTTGCTTATTTTAAAACTGTCTCGCTATGTTAAACTCATTTAACATAGCGAGACACTAAAAAAAAGCAACGGAGATCTTGCTTTCTCCGTTGCTTTTGCCCACAGCTCTGAGTACATCAGAACTGCCACGGATGCCAGACATCTGCGGAAGGGCAGTAAACAGGCATTATACTATGCCATTATTTAAGAAAAGTAACAGTTTCTTTTCTTAAATAATGTCATGGTATAATAGCAATAACCCACTTCTGGGTGTGGGTAATGCTAAATTTACCCACGGTTGGCTTTGTTTGGTCCGGGCTTACCGGGACCAAACCACGCCAACCATGGGTAAATTTAGCATTACCCACACCCAGGCGTGGGTTATTGCTATATTATTCCTCCTATCAGAATGTTAACATAATGACAGCTCAAGTTAATATCATTGATACCTTATTATATTAGACTTGCAAGGCAGCAGAAGGAGCTGTTCCCACCTAGTTTGCCATTTAACTGCATTTAACATTCTGCCGCTGTCCATCCTCCAATTACCTGCCACTCTTTCTTCACCTCTCCTATACTTCTTTGGCATCACAAATGCCTCCTTGGATTTTTTCTCCACCACACATTCTGGTGGTCCATTCCATGCATCTACACAACATTTCTGTGAAGTCATTTCACAGATCAGGCAGCAGTCGGTCACCACAATCTGTTAGTTATACACTTTCCTTCCATTTCTGTCTTTTCTATTAAGGGTAATCCACCCAGAACTCCCTGTCAAAACCTTCTGCACCCATACGATGTCTCTCACTTCTTTTGATCCCCGGGTAGAAAAGCTGCAGTTCTTGTAGACTCTGATCATATCCTTTTCTCACCATCTCATGCACACCTATAATGGCGTTCCTCTGGGATCCTTCCACCAGACTGAAAGACACTTTTTTATGGTGTTCAGAAAACTTTGCTCAGTATTCATGGTGTGGTAGGGACAGGGAATTAATAGTGCTGGAACCAATCATTCTGGCGTATATTAATTAGGATGCATCCAATTAGTTTGTTTGTTCCTGCTATTTTGGTCTTATTCTGTTCTAATTGTGGTTAACAACATCAGACCACTCTTTAGTGACTACCAATTCCACTCCAACCACAGCTTCTTCACTCCAGGGTTGTTGTGACTCAAGTGATGTACCTTGTTTCTTTGCATAAAACCTCATTTGCCATTCATCTACCTAATTGCTCAGCGTTAATAGTTCCTTTCTTAGACTGTTCACCTTATCTTTTACTACTGAACTTGTCTCTTTGACACTGGCAAAAAGGGTGAGCTTATTCTTTATTCCCACAAATATGTACGATTTAAAAAAAGTAAAGTAATGGACTATAACACTCAGTTACTTATTTTCCTTATTCTTGACAATGTCCTTCTCACCAGAGACCTCTGTGTTCAAAGTTTAATTTCCAAATCTGTTAACCAGATTAACTGGTCTCTATCTGATTTGTTTCAGTCACTGCCCAGAACACATGGTCAGGAATAAATGTTGTACATACAGACAGTGTATATGGCCAATCAAGAATCATATTTTTTTGGAAGGTGGAAGGATGCCAGATCGCTGCTCAACAGTGGCACAGGAAAATAACTTTCTTGAGTGGCGTAAGCCATAAAACCTTGTTGGCTAGGCTTACGTAGGCCCTTGGGCTGATAGCCTAGTACCTACCTATGAACCTATTACTTGTAGAAATCCCACAAAAACATAGGCAGAACATATAGATTTTACTCTGAACGTGGCTGGAAGTCAGGACTGAAACTTGAACCTTCTAGGTGGAAGGTAGCGATATTAACATCTTAATTACAATTTTATCCTGTTCTTCAGCCATGCAACACTCCAATTCCTGAGTTGCAGTCTTACCCAAACTCTATAGTTTTCCCTATAAGCCACCTATGAAAGCACAGGTTAAAGGTCATGGTAAAATCTAGATAGACAAAGACTGTCCACTACAGCCATGTCAAGTTATCTTCTAACCCAGTAATAAAACTGAATGAGAATTGATTGGCTAGACCTTCTAGCCATGAATCCATTATTGTCTTTTGTTCAAGAGATTGTTCTTCTTTAGGAGAACAACCTCCCTTACCTTCAAGGTTCTCTCCACTACTTTCCTTCCCATTGTTGCAGACTCAGACTAACATGGCATTGTCATGTTCCAGTTTAATAAAGAGACCAAACACCAAAAGACCTTTGGTGACATTTATTGTTTCAACATAAAGGAATAAATGCATCAAACTTTATTAAACATAACTTTCTTAAATTGGATAATGACAACACCTTAACTGACCATCAATGATGGCAGCATAACACCACTCACCCCTGAGGAATAAGCAGTGTCCTCTATCTGCTCGCTTATCCTCACACTCCAGACAGCATTCAACTACTCACCTTCATCCCAAAGCCTCATTTTCCATCCAAGCATCCAGGTGCAAGCAGCATCCACACAATCACTTCTACCTCACCAAACTCCCTCCCTTCCTCCAACTATAAACCAGAGGGGGGATAGAAGAGGGGCAAATCTGTCCCTCTTCTCTGCCCACCAGCCTAAGTCAGGCTGTTCTCCTTCACTCCCTCCAATCACAGACCAACTCTTCCAAAAACAATCCCAAATTTACATTAAATAAGTCAAGACTAAAATCACTAAGATGGACCCCATCTTCCCTGAACCACATAGGGTCCCTATCAGCATACTCATCATGCCATATGGTCCTGACTCCCATCATCTCCAACTGCTTGGACAAGCTAAAGTTTACAAACCTCCTTGCCCTCTCAACAGCAGAAAACATCCTAGCATCCCTCCAACTCAAACAAGGAGTAATCTCCGACCATACCAAACATAAGGTTGGATATAGCTTCCTTAAAGCTAAGAAATCCTCCTTTATGTGATACACCAACTGATGCTTAGGTGTTACTCCCAAATCATTACCTATTAGGTGCACCAGCAAAATTCTAGGAAACCCCACTTGAGTCTGAATCATTGCAAATACCAGAAACAGACTGTTCCACTTAAGCCCTCCAATGTCATGCCATACAACTTAACAACCAAACCAGTGTAACCCCAAGTCAGCACTGTCACTCCTAACTGCAGCCTCTTTGCTGCCCAATACATGTATAAATGGCCTATGATGAAAATCCTTTTGCCTAAAAGAAAGAAAAAAATTAATAATAGAATAACAAAACATCCTCCGTTATCTAATATAAGCCAGAAATGCACTGGAAGACCATCTACCTAACAATTTTAATTACTTCAGTCGAGCTACCCCACCTTGACAACTCTGACTCCCTGCCCATCCTAAAAGAATGAATGGAAAATTTCTCTCCATCAAAACCCATACTATGAAAATCCCTTCTCATAACTAAATTCAACTATCCCCCATTTAATGCCCTACCTCCTCCTGACTGGAAAACTAACTTATGCGGTCTACCTTTATGAACCGCAAACAAACTCCTTGCCCATGCCACTGGACACATCTGCTCTAGCCTGTCTTCCCTCAACACTATGGACACCCCTTTTCCCGCCTTATTTTTCTTAGATGACCTTCACCTAATATGAACTTCTCTGGGCAACAACATAATATCATTTCACACCAACAAACCAAACAATTCTGACACTCTAAATGCTCCAAAGTACATCCACACACTCAGTGTTCCCCATACTACATAATCCTTGGAATCCCCAAATATCCTACCCAAACCCCATAGCAACAACTTTAAAATCCCTGTTGTCACAAGCCAACACTTATCCCTGTTCAAACCTTCCTACCTGCCCCATCCTTTCAAAACTCGCCCGACTGTCCAGGATTTAGTAAAATCCTTCAGTCTTGCCATCTGAGCAAACACACTAATTGCTGCCAAGTCCACTTTCACCAATTTCACTGCCTTGCCCTGTGCCATAGCCCCAGCTAAATATTACAATAGCAAATCTTCCGACCACACACATGCCTCCTCTGGCAACTGCCTAACAAACATGTCAAAATCATACAATGCCCTACCATAAGCCTTCCTGGTGGACACTGCCCAGGACTGCTGCACCAATTTGCCGATCACTGTTGCCCAATCGGCACACCTCAGTTGGCATCACCATGGGGTCCTCTGCTG
This sequence comes from Protopterus annectens, assembly GCF_019279795.1. Taxonomy (NCBI): domain Eukaryota; kingdom Metazoa; phylum Chordata; order Ceratodontiformes; family Protopteridae; genus Protopterus; species Protopterus annectens. Next base: position 1,673,690,292 of record NC_056726.1, on the reverse strand, counting down.
TCATCGGGGCCACCTGCTGAAACCTGAAAAACTATCTCTGTGAAAGAAAAATTAATCAGCAAACTTTGGAAAACCAATTTAAGCAATAACCACAATAAATGGCCAGACTTAGCCATCTTAGCCTGTAAAACACATGCAACTGCAATATTATCAGAATTAAAAACAACCCTCCTGCCCCTCAAACATTCCTGTCACACCACTGATGCCTCCCAGATTGGCATCAGTTCCAGAAAGGCAACATCCCACTTCCAGTCCTCCAGCCAATCAAGAGGCCATGGCACTGCAAACCACTGCCCCACATAAATGCCCCCTGACAGATCAGTGAACAGCTGTAAATCCCCTTGTCCCACACAATCTGCTTGCCAAAAGGTGACATCATTAAATTGCTGCAAAAACTGCAGTCACAAGGTTAAATTCTCACACATTAGTTTGCTGACTCTCACACAGTGGTACTTACTCTTGCCCCGTTTCAAAAGGAATGCCACTGACCTACAAAATGTCTGGCCTGGATGTACTGCCCAATAGGCAAAATTCAATAACCCCGAATGTTCCATAGCATCCCACAGCCGCACCTAATCCCTAGCCTTTAACCAGACTATCTTCTCTTGTAGTCTAGCCACTTTCTCTCCTGGCAGTCAAAATAATCCTAGTCCTGCACCCACGCTCAGCCCCAAGAAATCTAACAACTTCATCAGGCCCTCCAACTTGTGAGTGGCCATTGGAACTCCCAACTCCTAGCACATTCACAAAAACTTGTGCATCGCCACCGCCGCTCCCTCTTTCCCTTCACCCACTAGCAAAAAATCATCCAAGTAATGCACCGTTCTCTTTTTCTTCACCCGATGTTGCCATATCCACTGTAAGGCCATACTAAACTTTACAAAAGTGGAGCAAGCCACTGCACACCCCATCGGCATAGCTGTGTCACAATAAAACTTATCCCCCACCACCATGCCCAACAATGGATAATCCTCCTCACTTACCGGCAAAAGGTGAAAGGCAGACTTAATGTCCACTTTCACCAGCCATGGATTCTCAAAACTTGTGATGATGTGGACAGCATCATCCAGTGATGCATAGCTCACCTTAACCTCTTTTACTGGGATGAAATCATTGACAGACTTTCATTCCGAGTAAGATAAATGGTGACTCAAATGGAACTCACTGGTTTCTTTTTCAGAAGCAACGCCAAGGGTGACACCTTAAATTGGATAAAAGGAGGGCTATCAAATGGGCCCAGTAACCTCCCCAATTGGCCTTCACTCCTACTAAACTGCACGTCTGGGTGCCCACTCGCACATTTCGAACAAGTGTGGGAGAATCTGCATGCTGTCCTGGCACATCTCCCCCCGTTCTTGACCAAGTCCCACAAAATATCCTCCCTCCCCCGCACCGACCTCAAATTTTTGCCCACCTTGCCAGCTCCCACCAAGCTTGATTTAATTGGAAACCCCTTCAAAAAACCCTCAATCAGCTCCCACACCACTGACAGCTATGGATACCGCAGCAGCATGTCCCACAGGACATGCACCTTAATAGGTGAATGTGTCCCCAAGGCATCACCTTGTCCCCTGAAAGGATCCCCCCACCATGAATATTGTCCCTATAATGTACCCCCCGCAACCTCAGCGAAGGTCTGCCTAATTAATCCCCCTCTGACTGGTACAGGATGATGTCTGACCCCCCCCAATTGGCCTTCACTCCTACTACACTGCACTGCTGAGTGCCCACTCACACAATTCGAACAAGTGTGGGAGAATCTGCATGCTGTCCTGGCACATCTCCCCCTGTTGAAAGCCCAACATATTCCAACACCCTCTTCTGCGACCTTATTTCCTCTGCCACCCATACCAAAGCTGTCCATCCTGGTGGACAGACATATCAGGGTGTCTTACTTCCCAATGTAAAGATCTATTGACTGCCTTCCTCTTGCAAAATGTCTTATCATACCACAGTCAAGCGTTTCCTGTCCATGTCCTTTGCGCCTCCCGTATCATCAGAAAATAAACCAAGAGAGGAAGGGTCAAAGCGCTATCCCTCTCCAACTATACCACCATGTAAGAAACAAATACCAACACCCAATGCTCCCACGTTCTCTGCCACAATTACCACTCACCTTCAGCCTAGGGCCATCAAGGCTGCCAACAGGTCTTTACCATTTGCCATCTTGGCTTCCAGTAGGAGCTGGACACCATCTGCATCAATTAACTCAAAAATGTCCACATACTCTCCTTTCCAGATCTTTTCCTTCACAGTAAGAAATATGTGAGGCGTTAAGAGGACTGTCACACCCTCCTGTCCCAATGCCTGTGTAGCCAACCAATCTCCCAGTTGTGTCCCAAAGTCTGACCTTACCTCCCCTAAACAAGGGTCGCACTTCATCTAGTGACGAAAAACTACCATTCATGGCTGGACCATCCCTATAAAAAAAAACTGCTCCCCAAGGCTATAATCCTGGCCCACTAAGGTCTGCAGACCCTCACTGGTGACCCTTGAATTCTGCAAAGACATAGGCAATCCACTAACCCTGTCACCCAATCTATGGCCCTCTCTTTCTGCTACCCTTGCTCCATCACCCCCCCCCCCCCAACAAGGACTGTAAGATTATTACCTGTCAGAGAAACAAGTGTTGACTGCAGTGTCATGACCTCTGCTGTCATCTCCTTGGCTGGCTGTGCCTGGCATGCTCTCATGCCTCTGGCTGCCTGTTTACCCTTTGTCATTTGCCATCTCTTGTGAGTGCTGGGGTCCTGTGTGTTTGTCATCGAAGTGCCACCGTTTCGTATCTCCCAGAAAAGGTCCTCTGCATGGGCCACAATGCTTGCCCACCTCTGACACAAAGCCTGAACATCCACCATGTTGCCCCTGGACACCTGAAATGATAGAAGAACACTGTAAGCCAATGTGCTATGAGAAAAAAAAATACCCACAAACTACTGAGATGAAAAGGAAGATACAGCCATTCAAAACTCTGCACAATCCCTTACAGGCATATGTAAAAAAAAAAAAAATATATATATATATATATATATATATATATATATATATTTATATATACACACACACACACACACACACACACACACACACACACACACACACACACACACACACTATTATTTAGTCTCCTTTATAGTGCATACCTCTTAACCTCTAAGTGCAAGAAATCTGGACAAAGCCCGACAAAATGGGGGAACAACGGCTCAAAAGTAAGGATATAGTTTAAATATTGCTCTTTGTTTTAACGTACATTTTCTGAAGGATCTGAAGTCTGAAATTCAAATGTAAGTCATCATTTAGTTGCTTAATCCTCTAACACCTTGCATTAACCCACCCATGCTACACAGCCTTGCCTAGCAGGCGGCCTTCTGCAATGTAATTCAACCTTGAAAGTGAGAGCCTTCTGCAGATACCCAATATATGTGGGTTCACTTCCTAATTTCGATATTCTGAAATCCTGAATGTCAGAATACCGAGATTAGAATACCGAATGCTCGGAATCGTGAAACACCAGAAGCGCAAAATTTGAAATACCAACTTTCGGAGCTTCTGGTGCTGCGGTGTATGAATGGATGTAAGTGCAGGTAAGTTTGTATGAGTGTGTAGGTTATGTGCTGTAATCTATGTTAGTGTTTGTTTTGGTTGTGATGTGTGTGTGCAAGGGGCTGTGAAATTTGTGTGTGTAAGTTGCCTTTGTGTGTGTGATTGTGCAGTCTCGGAGTTAGAATATATAAGTAGGGGGGTGGGGTTTAGGTTAGTTTTGTTTGTGTGTGGGGGGCAGTTGTGTGTATGTGAGTGTGAGTATGTAAGTGTCGGGATTTTGAATTTCGCGATTATGGGCATTCGGTATTGTGGTGTTTCGGCTTTATGATCTTGATATTCTGAAATTTGGTATTTCAGAATTTCGAGATTATAAAGTGAACCCATATATAGATATATATATATATATATATATATATATATATATATATATATATGTGTATATATATATATATATATATCTATATATATATATATATATATATATATATATATATATATATATATATATATATATGGTTTACTATGATAACATCGAAGATGTGATTGTAAACCTATCATATTTGCAATTCACATCTCCGAAGTTCATGACGGTAAACCGTTTGTAATGTCAAAAGTACTGCAAAAGTCGAAGTCGACTTAGTTGCAGTACAAAAGCTATGACAGCAAGCAATACAGCCTACAGTCATACAACTAACACTCATATTTTGCAGGGAGGCTGTGCCCCCTGCATCCCCTCACACCCCTTGCCACTTATATATTCCAACTCTGAGATCGCACTACAGTGGGGAAAAGAGTAATTTCCCAATCCCCACTGTATAGCGAACGGACCTTACCACATTCATAGCTTCATAGGTTCATAGGTAGGTACTAGGCTATTGGCCCAAGGGCCTATGTAAGCCTAGCCAACAAGGTTCCCTGGCTTACACCTCCCAAGAAAGTTATTTTCCTGGGCCACTGTCGAGCAGAGACACAGAAGTGATCCCCGGGGTGTATTTCCTATTTCCCATCCACTCATCAAGATTTTTTTTTGATGAGTGCTAATGAAGAACTTTGCTTGACATAGATGGGTAGCCTGTTCCAGAGTATGGGAAGTCTCTGGGACAGGAATCTATCCCTCCAGCGTGTCCTGTTTATTGTGGTGACAAGGTTTAGGTCCCTACAGTGTGTAGCTCAGAGGGATTGGGATTTCTTTAGGTGTAGCATGTCTAACAGCTCTCGGTTTGACATAGCTTTATATGTTAGGCAGAGACCACCTCGGAGTAGGCGATATGCTATGGAGTAAAGCTGGAGTTTTTTGAGAAGGTCAGTGTAGGGCATTTGTTTGAGGCCAGTAATCCTCTTTGTGAGATACTTCTGTGGCCTTTCCAGCTGCTGCAGATGTCTTGTGAGGTACATTCCAAAGTGTCTATATTAGAACACCGAACATTCAGAATTTCGAGTGTTCTAATATCGAACCCTATGAATCAAAAATTTAAAATATCAAACATTCAGAACAGTGAATTTTTTCCTAGGGAAAAAATTTGCTGTTCCAAAACCCATACACACAACACAAGCACACCAAACAAACAGCAATCCGCACACATACACCTAAACTCTTACACCTAACCCTACACTAAACTATACATACACCACTATCTATCCACTTACCTTAACCCAAACCCTAACCCTAAGGTCCGTCACTATCACACAGTCACCTCACCTGCGCCCTAACCCTAATTCACCTACCCAGCCCAAACCCTCACATCCACAAAATTGTACACTTACCTGACCCGTGCCCTAACCATAACTCACTTAACCCGCCCTAACCCTCACGTCCACACAATCGCACACTTACCTGAACCCAACCCATAAATTTCCACCACAGTGCTGAAAATACCGAAGCAACAGGAAACAGACAACCAAATCCTTTCCCTTGGAAAAAAATGCGGTTTTCTGTTTCTTCGATATTTTCAGCGTTCGCAGAAAATGGGTCTATATTAGAACACTCAAAATTTTGAACGTTCGGTGTTCTGATATAGACCCCATTCCAAAAGGGGCGTTATACTCTATAATGGGTCTAATGCGTGTTGAGTAGAGGTGAACAATGACCTTTTTTTTCCTGGATGAGATCCCTTTTATGATGAGGTGTGCCACGTAGAAGGACTTCCTGACTACTGTGGCAATGTGACTATCAAAGGAGAGACTACTGTCCACCTGGGTCCTAAGGTCTCATCACACATTCGGTGTTAAGTGGATTGCTGCCTATGTGGTAGTTCATGGGTACAAAGTTTTTACCAAAGGGGGTGACACTGCACTTTTTGGCATTGAGCTTGAGGCCATGGTTCTGACACCAGGCATCTGTCTCAGCAAGGCCCTTCTTTAGGATGTCCACATCATTTGGGGAATTGACGATGGCTCCTAGTTTGCAGTCATCTGTGAACTTCGTTAGCCAGAGGCCTTTTGTGTTAGCCTGTACTTCAGAGAAGTAGATACAAAACAGGAGAGGTCCCAGGACGGAACCCTGTGATATTCCACTTGTCACTGCTTTGAGTTCAGATTTGGAGTCTGCAACTTTTACAGTGTAGGTTCTGTCAGTGAGCCAGTTGGCAATCCATCTTGTGACATAGGGATTTATACCTAGTTTAGTGAGTTTAGCTATAATTCCAAAATGGGGAATGGTATCGAAAGCCTTAGCGAGGTCAAGATAGGCTGTGTGAACCACCTTACCATCATCTACAGCTTTGGTGACTGCCTCAAAGAAGTCAATCAGGTTCAGGAGGCATGATCTGCCTTCCACAAACCTGAACTGGATGGGATCCAGAGTTTGGAGGTTACCGATGTATTTGTTTATGAGTTCCGTGATGATACTTTCCATGGCCTTGCAGACCAGGCTCGTCAGGCTAATAGGTCAATAGTTCCCGGGATCAGTGGTGGCTCCCCATTTGTGGAGTGGGATAACTGTTGCTGTGCACCATTCAGTGGGCACAAAGCCTGATGTGAGGCTATTATTGAACATGGTGCTTAAGTGGGGAGCCAGTTCATTCTGAAGTTCATGTAAAATGCACCCTGGGATGTTGTTCGGTCCATGGATGCTGTGTTTTTGGCTTTAGAGAGTGCAGCTTTTACCTGTGTAGTTGTGATAACAGGGAATCTGCATTTTTCCTGTATAGATATGGGTCCTTTAGGGGGTGAGGGGGGTAAACTTAGCACTGAACCTATCTGCCAGGATTTTAGCAATATCAGTTGGTTCTGTAATTTTCGTGCCGTTGTGCTGTAACTTAGAACAGATCTGGGTGTTGCCATTGAGATTCTTGACATAGCTATAGAATGCTTTGTGTTGTCCTTAGAATTAGTGGCGATTTTGTTTTCGTAGCTAGCTTTGAAGGATCTTATAAGGGATCTCAGCTTCTTACTGAAGCTGACCAGGGAGCTTCTCCACTCACGTTCCCATCATCGATGACAGCTGTGTGAATGCACTTTGCATTTGCTAAAGGATCCCCTCGCACTTATACAGGTTAGATGAAACTGAATCGCCTAACTGTTAGTCGGCATTCCAAATTTTGTCTAACCGGCACTCAAGATTCTAATAGTAAACCTCTCTCTCTATCTCTCTCTCTCTCTCTCTCTCCCTCTCTGTATATATATATATATATATATATATATATATATATATATATATATATATATATATATATATATATATATATATATATATATATATATACATATATATACATATATATATATATATATATATATATATATATATATATATATATATATATATATATATATATATATATATATATATATATATATATATATATATATATATATATATATATATATATTTTTTTTTTGGGTTCATTGCATCCCCTTCAGCTGCCTGACTACTGTACTTGCCTAAAAGTCCAGAGCACACTCAGATGCATTGGTAGTGATTGACCACCTTTTTTATTTCCTTTTTTTTATCTATGTATTTCTCCCCAAATGCAAACTGCTACCATGCATGTGCGGGAGCAGCCATTACATTAGGGACCCAAGCCCATGAAAAACCCCATGCTACCGCCCTTGCCATCGCTGCCGCAAGGGAGGATTTTTCCCCTCATGAACTGCATGAGAAGATGCTTTCTTCAGTCTGCTTACCTCTTCTTTACATCACCAAACAAGCTGCTATCCAGTGCCTTCATACCCACAACAAGGCATCCTCTCTTTCAAGCTCCCCACAAGGCCTTTTTTTTTAATTAAACTAACTTCAAGTGGAGCAATCCAGAGTCATTGGAAGCTCAGAAAGGGAAGTGGGCAACTCTGCATACCACAAAAATGCATGAAGCGAAGCAGTATAGAGGCATAAGGAGGTTCAAAGGGGAGCAAGCAACTCTGCATACCACAAAACCACAAAACAGCATGAAGCGGAGCAGTCTAAAGCAATTGGAGGCTAAAAAAGGGGGGTGAGCAACTCTGCTTACCACAAAAGCCAAACAGCATGAAGCAGAGCAGTCCAGAGCCATCAGAGGCTCAAAAGGGAGTGGGCAACTCTACATACAACAAAAACAACAAAACAACACAAAGCAGAGCAGTCCAGAGCCATCTTTGGCTCAGAAGGGGAGTGGGCAACTCTGCACAATAAACAACCTAGCCAACATCTACTCCAGGCAACCACTCCAAAAAGAAAATACCCCTCACCATGCCACTATCTCCGCAAATACTGAGACAAGGCTACTATCCTATCAGCCTACGATGTCTGCATGAATCCAAGAAACAGAATCACTCTGTCCGCCACACAGTGCACAAGATGAAAGCCCAGTACCTTCATGTTGAAGCCAGGTAACCATCCACCATCGCTCTTTATTTATTTATTTTTTTAAATTTTTTACATAGCAGTGATATTCATTCACCAAAGTGCCTCAGCACAAACACCAAAGCCAAACTGTCCCCAACAGACCTCCCCAGTTAGCACCATCAGCCTACACCAGGCTATGTATATATCTATATATATATATATATATATATATATATATATATATATATATATATATATATATATATGTGTGTGTATATACACACACACACACACACACACACACACATCTATATATATATATATATATATATATATATATATATATATATATAAATGCATATAGGAAGTCTGAACTCAAATCCCCTTCCCTGTTAATCTACCCAAGGCCTACCTTACTGCCAGCCAACCTCAGGTTGTCTTGGATGTGATTCTGCACTCAAAAAAAATCATGCCAAAATGTGGATCCCAATAGGCAACTCCCCTTCTAAAAGCCCTAAGACACTCTCCTTTCCATACCTTCCTTCCTTCCTTCATCCTTCCACTAGTTAACCTTTTCTTGCCTAATCACCCTGTAAAGCCTGCCTATTCTACCTAACCTTTCTAACCCCCACCTTCCCCTCCCTGCTTATCTACACCCTCCCCTCCTCACTAAAGATGTCCCATGACATATTTGTCTGTTCCAAACATCATTAGGTTTCCTGCATTGATTTGGGTCGGCTGTTTTTACAAATACACTGTAGTTGCATCCTTATAGTTCCCAAATTCTTCAGTCTAGGCAGTTGATCTCTTGAGTCCTCCTCAATAGCAACCACTAGGACACTGGCCAGATTCCTAAGGACCACTCAGGCAACCTATTTGTTGTTTGTTTTTTATCCTACCTTAGGGCAGAGAGATTGTTCTCCACCTCCCACCTCTCTCAGTCATTGTCCTGTTGTCTGTCTGCTATCATTTTCATTCTGTTACACCGTAATTACAGGATGGGAATCCCATCTTTCTTTCTTCACTGAAGTCTGAAACAAACAATTTAATTAGTACATCTGCTTTTTTCCATCTTCTATAATTTCCCTCCCATCATTACTCATCCCAATCACAACTGTCCAGCCCTTCCTCCTTTTGGATATATATATATATATATATATATATATATATATATATATATATATATATATATATATATATATATATATATACACACACACACACACACACACACACACACACACACACACACACACACACACACACACTCACACACACACACACACACACACACACACACACACACATATATATATATATATATATATATATATATATATATATATATGTATATACATATACATATATATATGTTAAAAGTTGCTGTTTATACCTGGCTTCGACCTTTGCCACTCTCACCTTATGTTTTAGTCTTCTGTCTGCCTATTTGTATTATGATGCAATCCTCTGGTCTCCAAGAATTCTAATTTTTTAAAACAGTATTCTTCTTAGGTGATATTACTCATTTCAGTCAGTCTCCTCCCATCCACCACATATAGGCCATATTTTATCACCTAACTGCTAACATCACTTATCTATATGTCAACCACCTCTTTTTTATTTTTTTATCTTTTTCTCAAATCCATACCCACAGGAGATAATACATCATCTCTGAACCAGTTATAAACACCATTTACTCCAGTGGTTTAGCCCTGCATAATCCACTCCTTTAAAATCCCACCATGTCATCTTTGTCTTTGTTATTCTCCCCACAACCACCACCATTGTCACTACCACTATCCACACTCTAAACCACTCCGTGGCATGACTATGCAGAATAGGAGTGTCTTCAGCAAGGCATCTGTACAGATCTCTACTTTGTTTAGGGCCATATTAGAAATGCTATCCTTTCTGGTACAGTCATGCAGCAAGTGACTGAATACATGTCTTTTTGTCCCCCCCCCCACATCATTCTAATGGCATGGTTACCCAGTGCCCCACATCCACACTGGGGCCACCAGTTACAACTAACCCCTGGACTTACTCCCTATCCAGCTAGGGCCAGTTGTAAAATCTAAGAGTGTCCTGGGGGTGTCGTATACTGACATTTAATTATGGGAGGGGTATTGTTATGTCCTACCCACTTTCACTACCCCCTCCTCTACATTCATTGATTTTGTCCAAGGGCTGCTCCCTTCACTGGACTGTACCCCCTTTAGGGAGTATCGTCAATGGATGCCCTCCTTCCAAGGATGGGCTCACTAATCTCTCCATGCCAGTGCCACAGATGCCTGAGATGCTAATCAAACCTAGATTGCCTGGGCTGTAGTTAGGAATGTATCCCTCTATGGCTCAGTGTTGGCCAGAGAGTGCCTTTCATAACCCCCAATAAGCTCTTGCTGCCTCTTTTTCCTGGATTTTTTATCTCTCAATTTTCTGCTGGCAGATTCAGATCCAGCATGGCTATAATAGACTTCTTGTGCCCCATACCCTAATTATCTCCACCATTTTCTCAACGTCTCTATCCTTTATCTTTAGCATCAGGATGCTTTGCTTGTTTTGCCCCTGATTGCTTCATTGCCCCTTCCATATTGTGTTTTTCTCCTCTTTAACTTTGCATGACATGCCCTACTTTATGCAAATATTTGCACTTCTTCTGTTGTTTTTTTATCACTGGTGTACAACCTACTCCCTAGTAATTTTATCCAAACCCTCTTAGGGTCATAGGTTCAAATTAAGTACTAAAGTATCAGAGTGCAGTCCATTACCACCCTAGCCAATAACCCATTTTAGTAAGGTCACTCTAGCATCAAGGACGGCAGAACAAGTTAGATTTAGGAAAATTTGAGGCTGGGAATCAAATTATCTAGGTGAGTCTTGAAGGTGACAAAGGTATTACTCTGCTTGGCATGTGGTATGCTTGTTCAGACGTGGGAGATACAGAAAGATTCTAATCTAGTTTGTCAGCATGTCTTGTTTGCCTGTAGATTAAGGATTAGTTTCTATCATCAGGCATCTGAGTAACCATATTTTCTGTGAAGGAACAGGAGGTCAAATTGGGTCAGCTGTTTCATGGTTCAAAAGGCTAAAGACAGATTTCCATGGAGTACACTATGAGAAAATAAGCAAACAGAGAGAGATGCCAGTCTGTCCTGATAACTAATGTTTTTTACGCCACTGATATTTTCATTTTAGAATGTCAGAGGTCTGTTAAAGTGAGTGATATGTTTAAGCAAATACATGCCAAAAGGGGAATTATATTCAGCAAGAGGTATGATGAGATATGAATAAAAGGGAATTAAGACTTCTTTGGATCAAGAGGAAATTAGATGAGCCACCTTGAAGGATTTCTGACCTACTGAAGAGACAGGGTGGTCAAAAGACAAAAAATATTAACAATAGTGCCACATTTGCTTACAAGTGCCTAATAACTCCTCCAATCAGGCACTTTCATAAGGAATCTAGGCACTATTGCTGTCACCCCAGAACTAATACTGAATTTAATCTGGGACCAGCCTGGAATGCAAGGACATCTGGGCAGGGGGCATACCACCTAGATATGTGTTTCTAAACAGTCACCCAAAGACTTGTGCAATGGACAGACTGCTTTGCACCACCCTTTACTTCTATAAGTAGTTACCACTGGCAAGCTGTCCTGCCACTTTGGCTAAAATACATCACATTTGGCTTTCCTGTTCTTTGATATAAAATATCACCCTGTTCTTTGATATAAAATATCACCCTCCCCCAGGCTGAGCTCACTTATCCTCCCTGACAGTCTGTCTGTCACCCAAGCTACTAATCCAACCAGATTGGTTGGACTGTATCCACAGCTTTATTCCACTGTGCCACCCAAGCAACAATACCCAGTTTAAGTCATTTGCAGATTTAGATAACCATAGGCCAGGACTATTTGCCTGAAAGTCTGAGAAAAAGATGCCAAAAAGAAGAGGACTCAATGGTGAGCTCTGAGGTACACCACTGGTAAAGATTTCTTTTCTTTCAGAAATAGTATCTGCAATTGTAACCACATGGGTTCTTTCAGAGAAGCTACTAGCTAACCAGCACACAACATAAGGATTTATATTCAGATTTACAAGCCTGTCAATAATGTTTTCATGGGGAATAGTGTTAAAGACATTGAGCAAGTAGAAATATGCTGTATATACTATGTAGCCGCAAGGCACTACCTCAGTGAACTTTTCAAAACAATTAATAAGGTTAAAGAGGGAGTACCTTCCTTTGATAATGCCAAATTGATAAGGGTATGGGGTTAAGAGATTTTTGATGTGCGGATTAATAAGAACTGAAATAATATGTTTACACAGGTGACTAGTGAGACTAATTGTTATACAGCTACCAGGGTTTGTGATTGGGCCACCCTTGCGTCAGAGCAATACAATAGCTGTTTTTCAGGCTTTGTGAATGTAACCAGTTGAGAAGATTTGATTAAAAAGATTAAACAGAGGTCCAGCTAGGCTATATTATTTCTTATTTCTCTCCCCGCAGTTTTTTTATATCAATTTACTCCCTGTCTCTCTGCATCAGTATTTGTAGCCCATACACTTTCTTCCCAGACTTCATGTGCTGTAATAGTCCTCATCCATATTGTAAGGCATCTTTGTTTGCTGTTTGCTGCTGTAGTATGTTGCAAGGTCACGCTTTGTTTATGGTTGCCACCTGTCGCACTTTGAGAAGGGCAGTCCCTCTTTGGGCAGTTGTGTCCTGCAAAAAAATTGTAAAAATGGCAAATGTCCTGAGATTTTAGGGTAAAATTATTTCCTATAGTTTATGTAATAGTTGCATAAAACAGTTATTCTGTATCTGAAACACCTAAATGTTATAAGAAACAGAATAAGCAACTAAAATGCTACAATAACAAGGTTTTATTTAGGCAAAAAAGTGAAGTTTTGTCCTTTGTACTGGCCCTGGGTATGTTTTGGCCTTAAAAATCTGAAGTTTGTACCAAAAATGTCCCACTTTGGGCAACTGAAAAGGTGGCAACCCTAGCTTTGTTTTGGTTTACTACCCAGGTACCTTCTTCATTATTCTATTTCAGTGACAGCTACTCCCATTTCTGTCTTAACAGTCATTGAGTTGTGCCTTTCCAACTCACTTATGAGCACCACTGTCTCTTCTGGCCTAAGCTATATCCTGTCCCTGACACACAGTTGATGTCTGTTTTAGGTCCTTCCCCAATGCAACCTGCCCTTAAAATATCTGACGCTATTTTTCTCCAATACTCTATCTGCTGACAAGGTAACACTTCTGAAAATTCTACCTCCATCCATACCTTTCATCATGCATACATTACAGACCTGGTCAAATGCTCTTGAAAAGTAGAGTGCATCTGATCAAAAATGTTGGCAACTAGTTATAAAGAAATCTGCATAGCTGATAGCATTATCCCTCTCCTTCAGAGGGACTGTGGGATACTACAATTTAGAACATGTTTACGAAGCAGACTAACAAAATGATACAAACTGTAAGTGGGATAAGTATGTTTTGTTCATATTTAACTTTGACTATTAGTAAGAAGATATGCTGGTATAAACATAAAATGCATTTTTATAAAAAAATAAAAACATTTATAGAAAGACTGTCCTGCAAAAGCTATTACTGCAGTATTACAATCTCTGCTCTTCTTCATGTTATGGCAAAAATGACTGTTTTTTAGTAAAATATTCTGTTGCATAACATGTTCTGTTAAAGAAACCATTCACAATCCATCCACCCACAATCCCTTTTTCACACAAAGGGTCAGAGTGTCACTTCAACAGTGACAATCATCTAGAGCCAAGGCTCACACTACCAGGTGGCTAGCCCTGCTACAGTAGTTCTACCACACCCCACATTTGCACACATAATCACACCAGTTTAGAGTATCTAATCCACCTAATACATGTCTTTGGAATGTGGGAGGAAACCAGAGCACCAGGAGGAAACCCATGAAAACATAGGGAGCACATGCAGATTCTGCACAGAAGGCACCCCTGCCAAGAATCAAATTGGAAAACCTCTTGCTGTGAGGTGACAATGCTATCAACTGTGCTGCCCCAAGAAATGATCCACAATGTGTTCTTAAAATATGCCGCCCAAACTTGAGCAGATGACTCTGAAGCAGGCTTTGTTATCAAGTAGGTGTGTAGAAGTGTGGCACTAATTATTAAGTGCTAGCAAAGAACATAAAGCCGTGGTGGTACAGCGGTTGCATTGTTGCCTCACAGCAAGATGTTCTCCCATTCGATTCTCAGCTAGTGTGCAGGGAGTGCCTTCTTTGTGGAGTCTGCATGTCCTACCCACGGTCGAGTGGCCTCTGAAAGACATACGTGAATGGGCGTGCCTTCGTTGAAGGTTGAGCATCGGGCTGGCAACTCGGCACCATAAAAATCTACTGCCAATCATCAGTGAACCGGGGTTCTGCTGCGGCAACCCTTTTAAAAGCTGAAAAGACAAACAACAATTATAAAGGACTTTGTGTTGGCAATGTTGTTACATGCCTTCTTGCCAACAACAACTGAGTTGCTGAAAGGCCCGCAGCATGTAATATCATATTCTTATGTTTCAAGAGTGACAAATGGCATCAGTGTACAAAAACACACCACCTGTCATCAGAAATAGATTTATGCTGATTACATTTTGCAAACAAAACATTGGTGTCAACAGATTCATGGTCAGGCTTCTTTGTAAAAGGAGAAAGTAATATGAACTCTAATAGAAGTGAATAGAGTGAATAGTTTTTGCTAGTTCTGAGGAACTCATTTCCAGTATGAAAGTCAACAAGCACAATCAAATTTAATTTTTTGTTATTTTTGTTCAAGGATTTACATTGAACCCTTACAAATGATCTATCCCCTGTCTCCCCTGGACTCTTCATATGATGTCTGTTATACTGTTTTGTCCCATTAACCATCAGTCCCTACCAGTTCTCTGAGTGTCCCTACCTTCTGTCTCCCCTCCTGCTCTCTCTGTGTGGTTTTGGTTCTTGAGTGACCACTTCTGGGCCTGCCTCCACTTCATCAGTTGTTTCTGTACCTTGCTATTTTAACTTGCCCCCCCCCCCCACACACACACACACACACTCTGTCTCTTTCATGTCTATATTTTTTGATTTCCCCTTCAGCTTACTGTCTATCACCATACTTGCCTGAACTCCTCTGTCCACCCCAGCCAATGTCTTTCTGTTTTCTACCTTTCTTCCTCACTTTTACCACCTCATCCTGTCTACTGTCCTTCTACTATCTCGACATCACTGGTCCTACTTTGCCCTTTCTCACATTACTAGCCAATTCACTATCATAATACCCACATTCTCCCTTGAAGATTACCATTTTCTTACAGACTAACTTTCCTCTGCACCCCAAAGTCTTTGAGCCAAATAACTGCTATTCATGATGAGTATGTCACAATTCTATTTCCATCAATATTCACCCAGCCTATATTGTCCATTAATGTTGGCCTAATTTCTCAACTAAGCAGAAAAGAGAAACATGGTAAGGCATGAAAAATATTACAATAATTGTCCTTTCTTAAATATGGCCATGTCTCTTCTTCATATGCATTCAAACATACTAGCAAACAAAATACAAGTTATGGGCAATGTGAATAGCCATAGCCTATCCAGACACTCAAGAACAGTATGTACAATTACATTGGTGTTAACATTATGCAAACTATAATTTCTGGTCACGCACTCATTATTGTTGTTATTTGCAATGGATATATAAATATTGTGGAAATAAAGGCTGCTACATATTGTTGAAGTGGAGGTTTTAGCATAAATAAGTATATCGACTTAGCTTGAGGCGTATATTGAGAAATGACTCTTTTTTTTTTTCAAAATTTATTATATATATAGCAGATGAGTATAAGAACACATGATGTTTATGTAAATGAAAATGAACCATTTGACATAGAAGTATCCTGACAGAAACATGGATGCATATATTGAATCACAAATGCATGCATAAACATAAGGACAGCCACGTGGACATTGAACACCAAATGGTGCCTGCTGTCATGAACAGACCAAAAAGTTTAAGGAATTACTACCTTTATGCACAGTAGCAACACAGCTCATAAAAATCGACTTATTACTAACATGTAAACAGGATGATTTGAAAACTGACGTGCTCTCATAGAGGTGAAGACAGAAAACAAACTCCTCTAAGACCAGGCATGTGTTTTTGTTGCAATGAGCAATACACTTCTATATGGATGATATTATTACACATGCTACCTTTATTTATGTAATCAACTCCATGGCCACTGTGCTTCTCCTAAAGGTGGACTTCCCCTTCTAAGCCTAATTTGTCTTTTGACCAGCTCTGTACATGTGCACTGTTGGTGATCAAAAAAGTAAAGAGAGCATGACATTCCAAATGTCAACAGTGTCAGTGACTTAACAGGTACTACTTAAATTTAGTGATGCAAGATCAGAAAGTTGTGGGTTCTATTTCCACTCTGGATGATTGGTTTTAGTTTCCTTTGCTGATTATGTTGTGCAGCATTAAAGGGATGTTGCAGTCCTAAGTGTTGCATCCCTGAATGTACCAACCTTCTGATGAGATGTTAAACTGAGATCCGATCAGGCTGAATTGGTGGTAGCAGTTCATGTGAATATAAAAAAAGCAGAGAACTTAGAGCAGGGTTCCTTATTAAATCACACAACCAGTTGTCCATACTTAAAATGTTAAGCAACATCAATTAAAACAGGAGAAATGCATAGAAATTCACCCAAACACTTAACAAATTTCTGAACACAAAAGAAAAATAATAGATAGTATTAAAAAATTAATTCGATCTCTGTTTTTCAACCCCCACCCTTTTTCACCGCAACAATTATCTTATTCATTTATTAGTGCCAGCTGTGTCCCACATCTTATTAAACAACACTTTAATCTTTCCTTGACAAATTGAAAAATAATAGACATACATACTTTCTCTTTTTGATACTTTATACCCATTTCACATTCTTTATAATAACCATAAATAGTGTTATCTGTTTTAACTTCCCCTAATATTTATATAAAAAATATACTTTTTTCAACATATTCCACAGTATTATTATTATTGGGCATTCCAACAGCACATATTCCATATATTTAGTTTTTTCATGCTTTTTTTCATTAATTGCCTTATATAGCATTTTACATTTCACTGGCAATTTTTTGTCATTAATGTTCACAAGTAATCCTCGTCTACCTCCTATCTTATGAATCTTTTCCTTCTATCTCAATCTCTAGTAGTCTCTTTCACGTTTGATTCCAAATCTCTCTAAGGATCAAGATAATATAGTCTTCTTGTACCAAACACTTCTCTTTTACTCTCTCACAAGCATCTCTATCTTCCATTCTGTTATCTTTCTTTCCCGTTCCATATCCTGTCTGTTCACTTTATTTTTGTTCTTTTCATTTCCATCCAGAATTATATTTCAGTTCTTGCTATTTCCCTTTCACGTTTCATAATTCTCAAATACCCTGCAAACACAATGATGCCACAAACACTTCTGAGGTCTTTAAAATATGTCTCCCTTTCTTTGTCTTATTGTAAATAATTTTACTTTTAACAGGATTTAACTTTACCCCCTTACAATACTGAATACAATTTGTTGCATTCTATTTTTCAGCTGCCCTGGATATGCTGCAAGCTATCCTAAATAACTCCTTATATCCAGAATAATGCTATTCATAAAATATAATTATTTCATAATATTCAATTTGTACAACTTCCATAGTGTACTTGTTTCTGACATCTCTTCTAATAAATCCTACCATTGTTACTTTATTATGCATAGTCTCCAAAGTCTATCCCCAGTATTTCTATCCCTCTTTTATTAAAGTAAACTCCTGACATTCTAACCACCTCTCCAAAGCCTTTACTTTTCCTAATTAATTCTTAATCCAACATACCCTAACCATCCCTCCACCTTTTTAGTAACTACACATTCTATATTCTTGGCTGTACTGACCACATCATATATCTATATTTTATCATTTTTAATTGTTTATTTATATTTTCAACTTAATAATTCATAATTAATGCAAACATCAAACTAATAGTCTTGCCCTCACCCCTCTTTGAATATCTATTGTTTATTTTACCCAGCCATGAACCATAACATATCACATAATTCTCAAATGTTATCTTTATCTAATTCCTAATCTATCCCATCAATCTCATACTGTCCCAGAATATCCCGTAATTGCTTTATCTCGATATTATCATGCACTTTGTATATGTCATGTCCTACAATCCTCATATCCTCTTCTTCTTTTTTAAGGATAAATGCAAATCCATTGACAGCACTATTACTGATTGCTGAAAGATTGAAAAATAGTTAGTGAAGCAACTTTTTCTGAAACTCATAGGTAAGAGTTTTTGCAAAGTCCAAGCCCCCTTGCACTCCCCATACAACCATAAATTAAATATACCTACCACAGATTACCCAACAGTGGAGAAAAAAGAAAACTCCACTGATGGCAAGAGCTATTTCTCTAGCTTTTCTTTGACCATTCAGTACTGACAAATAGTCCTAAAGATTGACAGCCATCCTTCTTTAACATTATATATCACTTCCTTAAGTATCATGATTTCTCTAATTTGTCTGCCTTTAATCCCATATAATCCCCCCTCTATCTTTAATCAAAAGATTCTCAAGCCTTCCTTGTACTACTCACATCATTATTTTATAGTCTACATTCAGTAATGCAACTGGACTCCATGTGTTAAGATTTTCTGTATTTCCTTTTTTCTAAATTATTTTTGGTCCCTTCAGACCTCATTCTACTGTCCCCCATGCCCCACATCCATGCTGGGTCCACCAGTCATCCTCTTATCCCCCTGAACTACTCTGGTATTGTTGGAGTTGGTTGTTGATACTAAGGGAGTCCTGGGGACTTGGCTATTTGCATTTCTGTGAGGGGATTTCTTTTTATATACCCTAACCACTCCCTTTCTTCACTTATCACACTTATTAACTACATCTGAGAATAATACCCCCTCTCTGGACCATGGCTTCCATTAGGGAGCATCATTGATAAGTTTCTTTCTATCCGAGATGGGCTTGCCCATCCCTCCATGCCTCTAGCCACCTAAACTGCTAATTGAACCAGGGTCGCCTGGGCAGTAGTCAGAGCTCTATACCTCTTCTCCACTGAAGCAAATCCTTTCTCATATTAGTTGTATTACCACTTACAAATGCTTCCATCAGTAAAAACTTTTATTTTTCCTCATCCATTGGTTTCAGTAATACTTCCATACAATCCTTTTCCATCTTGTTATAACATTTACAGTCAATACCATCCAGCCCTAGTACTGAATTTTCATTTAAAATTCTTAAATATACTTTCTTTGTCTTCCACTGTATTTTTTCAGCCCTCATTCAACTCCATAAATATGGCCTCTATTTTCCAATCTTTCTGTTTACCTTGCCTATCTTGCCTTTTCGTTACAAAACGTATCACTTCTCCTTTCTGCGTCATTTCTTCATCCAATACCATATTTGTGTCTTAACATTATTTCCTATAAAAAAAATAAAAACAAAATGTGAAAATGCTTCTTTTGCTGATTGTACTAAGTATTGTTGCCTCCTTAAAAGACCTAGAATCTTTTATTTTGTGATATACTTTATTCCTTTTTAATATACTCTGTATTATCCTCTTCCATTAATTCTGCTGTACCTTCTGCCATACTTTTGTATTATTTTCCATAACTAAATGCCTCTCTGTTTCTATATATAACATCTTAAAAATATAACAAAATTCAATATTGAAATAAACATTTTTTATATCCTACCCACAATTTCATCCAGTTTTTAAAATACACATTTTTTCATGTTCTTTTCACAACTATCTTTCTTCCCTCAAATTCATTCATAATAATATGTTATTTTCCTTGTATAATCACATATTTATTCATTCCTCTCCTCACTATATTCCCTCATTGTCTGTAAACTCTGCTCTTATTTTTTCTAGTGTATCAGAATACATTATATACTCTATTGCTGTTGTAGCACTGGTTCTTATATTTGTAAATTCCCTTTCTTTCCCCATCCCCATTTCTCCCACCCAATTTTGCTATAACCTTTTAATGTTTCTGTCTTTGTTTCCAGTCTAGGCTCATAGATCAGTACTAGGCTAACTACCCTTAGCCTAGCCAATTACTCTATATGAGACTCAAACCCTGCACCTTGTGTCTGTAAGATAAACACCTTAACCATTATACCAGCCTATGATACAGGCTATTGCAGTTAAAATCCTGTACCATAATTATACTCATTATTTACTATCCCATAAGATTTGATCTGCTTAAGTAATTCTTTTCTTTTCCTAGCATAAGTATATGCATATACAACAGTTATTGTTACTAGAACATTCTTATTTTTAACATCGACTCATACTCATCCTGCTTTAACAACCACATGATCTAAAACTTTTATATATTCTTGGTCAAATAATACTGCTGTAAATGAACACCTTTCCTCCAGCCCTAGATTCTACACTATTTTTCTTCCCCAAAAATCTCTCAAACTTTTCCTAACAAATCTTACATCCACTAAGCAGATGATATGTCTTTCTACAATGCTACACCATTGATATATCAGAGCTCTTTTCACATCATTAACTAAACTATTCAGTTTAAGGAACACTAGTTCTAAACTATCCATTCTGTCTTTTTCTTTCTTTAGCATTTCCCTTTAATCTTTCTTCTTCTATCTCTCACTCTTTTCTTAACTGAATTTCTTCCTTTAGTTTGTGGCATCTTATGCTATCACACAATTTACTGTCTTCACTTGTCTGACTTACCTCAGTCTTATTGTTTAATGCCCTTTAAATGTTCCTTTTCAAAGACTCCTTCTTCAGTTTCAAGGCCCCATTCAGTTCGGTTATATTTTCATTTTCACTCTCATTTGGTCTGATCCTTTTTCTACCCCCTTAAACCTGTTAAACATTTTTTTCCATTTCCCTGTAATCCATCCAAAAATGCCACTATTTTTCCATTAAAACCATTCTGCAATAAAATGTTGCCACTTGTCCTATTTCTCCACACCACAGACATTTTCCTATATCGCATTGCCCAATTAAATGACTTTCTACTCCACATCATAAATAAATAAATACATAAATAAAATTAAAAAAAACATGGCTTCGTTGACCCCCAATAGCTCACCCCCCCAGTTCAATTAATACTGGTAAGGCCAGGAATATGCATGATTTTACGATTTTTCATTGTCACAACACATTTCCATCCTCCAGCCCATGTCCCTTGTTATCAGTGATTTTAACAGTCATGTGTATATTTTGGCACACAGTTTTTAAATAATCTTCCAGTACTTTTTCAACATTAATCCTGAATTGCACAATTATATTCATTTTGAAGTTTTTGTTTTTTCTGCCAAATATATAAAGTTATTTCAGGGAAAACTCATATTCTTTAGTTTTCCATCTCTTTTCGCAACATAATAAAAATTGCCCTTATTCCTACGGGTGAAATTAAGTTATGCCATAACTCATATCTATGCAGAGTTTTCTCAGATTGTGATTGCATTCATATATTTCTTAATTTGTTGTGTTTTTTTCTCTTGCCCTTCTCCATCTCTTCCTTATGCTACATTCATTTCAGTAGTCTTACCACTTGGTTCCATTTAATTTTGTCCTTTCTCCACTTCCTGTGCTCTCATCTCTCTGTTTCCCCAACAACTTGTGTTTTTTCCATAATTCTGCCCCAAGATGCTTCTTGCCATTCATCTAGCTCCCTTTGCTAAATTGACTCATGTACTATTCCATCTTCTAACCTTCCTAACGGGAGTGCTGTTAGCTCAGTCTCTCCTCCTTCTGTCTCTGTCTCCATGACTCTTTCTATCTCACATTCTACAAACAGGTTCAGCTGAAACAAACCCTCCAGATCTGCAGAGACCCCACTCACATTTCCCTTCTTTCTCATGTTCAGTCTCATACACTTCCTCCATGCTGTTACTCATGCTTGTTCTCCCCACTGTGCTAGGAATAGAAGCTCAATGTGAAGAACAATGAGTAGGGGAAGTTCCCAGTATATATAGTTAGGGGGTGGGGGTGGGCGTAGCCCCACACTCAATTTGGTTTTATATTTCACTGAAAGCTTCAAAACAATACATTTTAAACAATAGATGTGCATACTTACAACACCAATAACTAACTCTTTCCAGAATACAATATATACCCAAACTAAGTGGGGGCTATGCCCATCACACCCTCCAAAGTGGGGGGGCTGTGCTCCTCCCACATACCCACTAGTTATATATACTAACTCCAGGATCACACTACAGTGGGGAAAATGGCATATACCTTTTACTTGCCTTACAGTACTCTACACAGTGCCAGTACTTCATGTCAGTGAAATGAGATTCGGTGAAATGAGTTTTCAGTAATTTGAGCTTTTAGCGATTTGGTCAGGGTGAATTCAAACTCAGTGAAATGAGCTTTCAATAAAGCAAAGTAGACCATTGGTGGTGTGTATTTGTTTTGGTCTGTGCATTCTGTGTTTGACTGCGAGCACCAGGATTGTTAGGTGCATGTGTATATACACAGGTGTTGCAGGTGTTGCAGGTGTCCACTGGGGAACATGGGGAAGGTGCACTGTCTGCATGTACGTGCATATTGGACAGATGGACAGGGTGCCATGCCCTCTGTAGCACACAGCTATCACCCCATAGTTACTATCAGTGGTCAATATGCAATGTACTACCCATATATCGGCGGTTGTCTAGGCATGTGTGTGTGTATGTGACATGGGTTGAGCGTGTGCTCTGGGTAATACTGGGGTTGCTAACTGTGATTGCCTGGCCTTGATGTCACATGTATGGGTATGGCTTTGCACCCCAGCCTCTTAGCTATTTCACATCTGTTATCCCTGTATGGTGGACATTGTGATATATAGTAAGGCCACCATATAAGAAATATGCAAAACCCACTGCACATTGGTCACAGGTGTCACACACTCACAACCACCTCCACACAGGATATGAGTTACAAACATACACACCTGTCATGTCTGGTAGTAGAATGCCTACCTAACTAGTTTATTATACTACACAGTTATAATATGCACCACAGAAATTACTGGATACTCTTTCCCCAAGGGTGTATATGACATTGGATGACATCAGCAGGATTGCCAAAGTAGGCCTTTTGAATTATAATGAGTGTGACTAGCCTAAATGCGTTGCTCCCTACACAGACAGTGACACACACACAAAACATCCACAACCGGCATGTGTGGGCATAGAACCTCTAACAGAGGTATATATCACACTACAGCATAGAGCTGTTATAGGATGCACCACAGGGATTACTGGAGATCTGATTCCCTACCAGATAGAGCAATTATATCCAAAGCTACTGGCCTGTGACTATTCAACCAAGAATAAAAGATAATCTGTCAATTCATAGCTTTTAGAGAAACTAAGAATCAGTATTCTTGAGCACTTGGGCAGTGAGAATCTAGGCATGGTGGAAATGAACTGACAATATAAAAGTACACTTGGCCAGTGAGAATCTAGGCATGATGGAAATGAACTGACAATATAAAAGTACACGTGGGCAGTGAGAATCTAGGCATGGTGGAAATGAACTGACAATATAAAAGTACACTTGGCCAGTGAGAATCTAGGCATGGTGGAAATGAACTGACAATATAAAAGTGCACTTGGCCAGTGAGAATCCAGGCATGGTGGAAATGAACTGACAATATAAGAGTACACTTGGGCAGTGAGAACCTAGGCATGGTGGAAATGAACTGACAATATAAAAGTACACTTGGGCAGTGAGAATCTAGGCATGGTGGAAATGGACTGACAATATAAAAGTACACTTGGGCAGTGAGAATCTAGGCATGGTGGAAATAAACTGACAATATAAAAGTGCACTTGGCCAGTGAGAATCTAGGCATGGTGGAAATGAACTGACAATATAAAAGTACACTTGGGCAGTGAGAATCTAGGCATGGTGGAAATGAACTGACAATATAAAAGTACACTTGGGCAGTGCGAATCTAGGCATGGTGGAAATGAACTGACAATATAAAAGTACACTTGGCCAATGAGAATCCAGGCATGGTGGAAATGAACTGACAATACAAAAGTACACTTGGCCAGTGAGAATCTAGGCATGGTGGAAATGAACTGACAACATAAAAGTACACTTGGCCAGTGAGAATCCAGGCATGGTGGAAATGAACTGACAATATAAAAGTACACTTGGCCAGTGAGAATCTAGGCATGGTGGAAATGAACTGACTACAAAAAAGTACACTTGGCCAGTTAGAATCCAGGCATGGTGGAAATGAACTGACAATATAAGAGTACACTTGGGCAGTGAGAACCTAGGCATGGTGGAAATGAACTGACAATATAAAAGTACACTTGGGCAGTGAGAATGTAGGCATGGTGGAAATGAACTGACAATATAAAAGTACACTTGGCCAGTGAGAATCTAGGCATGGTGGAAATGAACTGACAATATGAAAGTACACTTGGGCTGTGAGAATCTAGGCATGGTGGAAATGAACTGACAATATAAACGTACACTTGGCCAGTGAGAATCTAGGCATGGTGGAAATGAACTGACAATATAAAAGTACACTTGGGCAGTGAGAATCTAGGCATGGTGGAAATGAACTGACAATATAAAAGTACACTTGGCCAGTGAGAATCTAGGCATGGTGGAAATGAACTGACAATATAAAAGTACACTTGGGCAGTGAGAATCTAGGCATGGTGGAAATGAACTGACAATATAAAAGTACACTTGGCCAGTGAGAATCTAGGCATGGAGGAAATGAACTGACAATATAAAAGTACACTTGGGCAGTGAGAATCTAGGCATGGTGGAAATGAACTGACAATATAAAAGTACACTTGGGCAGTGCGAATCTAGGCATGGTGAAAATGAACTGACAATATAAAAGTACACTTGGCCAGTGAGAATTTAGGCATGGTGGAAATGAGCTGACAATATAAAAGTACACTTGGCCAGTGAGAATCTAGGCATGGTGGAAATGAACTGACAATATAAAAGTACACTTGGGCAGTGATAATCTAGGCATTGTGGAAATGAACTGACAATATAAAAGTACACTTGGGCAGTGCGAATCTAGGCATGTTGGAAATGAACTGACAATATAAAAGTACACTTGGCCAGTGAGAATCTAGGCATGGTGGAAATGAACTGACAATATAAAAGTACACTTGGCCAGTGAGAATCTAGGCATGGTGGAAATGAACTGACAATATAAGAGTACACTTGGGCAGTGAGAACCTAGGCATGGTGGAAATGAACTGACAATATAAAAGTACACTTGGGCAGTGAGAATCTAGGCATGGTGGAAATGAACTGACAATATAAAAGTACACTTGGCCAGTGAGAATCCAGGCATGGTGGAAATGAACTGACAATATAAGAGTACACTTGGGCAGTGAGAACCTAGGCATGGTGGAAATGAACTGACAATATAAAAGTACACTTGGGCAGTGAGAATCTAGGCATGGTGGAAATGAACTGACAATATAAAAGTACACTTGGCCAGTGAGAATCTAGGCATGATGGAAATGAACTGACAGTATAAAAGTACACTTGGGCAGTGAGAATCTAGGCATGGTGGAAATAAACTGACAATATAAAAGTGCACTTGGCCAGTGAGAATCTAGGCATGGTGGAAATGAACTGACAATATAAAAGTACACTTGGGCAGTGAGAATCTAGGCATGATGGAAATGAACTGACAATATAAAAGTACACTTGGCCAGTGAGAATCCAGGCATGGTGGAAATGAACTGACAATATAAAAGTACACTTGGCCAGTGAGAATCTGGGCATGGTGGAAATGAACTGACAACATAAAAGTACACTTGGCCAGTGAGAATCTAGGCATGGTGGAAATGAACTGACAATATAAAAGTACACTTGAGCAGTGAGAATCTAGGCATGGTGGAAATGAACTGACAATATAAGAGTACACTTGGGCAGTGAGAATCTAGGCATGGTGGAAATGAACTGACAATATAAAAGTACACTTGGCCAGTGAGAATCTAGGCATGGTGAAAATTAACTGACAATATAAAAGTACACTTGGCCAGTGAGAATCTAGGCATGGTGGAAATGAACTGACAATATAAAAGTACACTTGGGCAGTGCGAATCTAGGCATGGTGAAAATGAACTGACAATATAAAAGTACACTTGGCCAGTGAGAATCTAGGCATGGTGAAAATGAACTGACAATATAAAAGTACACTTGGCCAGTGAGAATCTAGGCATGGTGGAAATGAACTGACAATATAAAAGTACACTTGGGCAGTGCGAATCTAGGCATGGTGAAAATGAACTGACAATATAAAAGTACACTTGGCCAGTGAGAATCTAGGCATGGTGGAAATGAACTGACAATATAAAAGTACACTTGGCCAGTGAGAATCTAGGCATGGTGGAAATGAACTGACAATATAAAAGTACACTTGGCCAGTGAGAATCTAGGCATGGTGAAAATGAACTGACAATATAAAAGTACACTTGGCCAGTGAGAATCTAGGCATGGTGGAAATGAACTGACAATATAAAAGTACACTTGGCCAGTGAGAATCTAGGCATGGTGGAAATGAACTGACAATATAAAAGTACACTTGTCCAGTGAGAATCTAGGCATGGTGGAAATGAACTGACAATATAAAAGTACACTTGGCCAGTGAGAATCCAGGCATGGTGGAAATTAACTGACAATATAAAAGTACACTTGGCCAGTGAGAATCTAGGCATGGTGGAAATGAACTGACAATATAAAAGTACACTTGGGCAGTGAGAATCTAGGCATGGTGGAAATGAACTGACAATATAAGAGTACACTTGGGCAGTGAGAACCTAGGCATGGTGGAAATGAACTGACAATATAAAAGTACACTTGGCCAGTGAGAATCTAGGCATGGTGGAAATGAACTGACAATATAAAAGTACACTTGGGCAGTGCAAATCTAGGCATGGTGGAAATTAACTGACAATATAAAAGTACACGTGGCCAGTGAGAATACAGGCATGGTGGAAATGAACTGACATCATAAAAGTACACTTGGGCAGTGCGAATCTAGGCATGGTGGAAATGAACTGACAATATAAAAGTACACTTGGCCAGTGAGAATCTAGGCATGGTGGAAATGAACTGACAATATAAAAGTACACTTGGGCAGTGAGAATCTAGGCATGGTGGAAATGAACTGACAATATAAAAGTACACTTGGCCAGTGAGAATCTAGGCATGGAGGAAATGAACTGACAATATAAAAGTACACTTGGGCAGTGAGAATCAAGGCATGGTGGAAATGAACTGACAATATAAAAGTACACTTGGGCAGTGCGAATCTAGGCATGGTGAAAATGAACTGACAATATAAAAGTACACTTGGCCAGTGAGAATTTAGGCATGGTGGAAATGAGCTGACAATATAAAAGTACACTTGGCCAGTGAGAATCTAGGCATGGTGGAAATGAACTGACAATATAAAAGTACACTTGGGCAGTGCGAATCTAGGCATGTTGGAAATGAACTGACAATATAAAAGTACACTTGGCCAGTGAGAATCTAGGCATGGTGGAAATGAACTGAGAATATAAAAGTACACTTGGCCAGTGAGAATCTAGGCATGGTGGAAATGAACTGACAATATAAGAGTACACTTGGGCAGTGAGAACCTAGGCATGGTGGAAATGAACTGACAATATAAAAGTACACTTGGGCAGTGAGAATCTAGGCATGGTGGAAATGAACTGACAATATAAAAGTACACTTGGCCAGTGAGAATCCAGGCATGGTGGAAATGAACTGACAATATAAGAGTACACTTGGGCAGTGAGAACCTAGGCATGGTGGAAATGAACTGACAATATAAAAGTACACTTGGGCAGTGAGAATCTAGGCATGGTGGAAATGAACTGACAATATAAAAGTACACTTGGCCAGTGAGAATCTAGGCATGATGGAAATGAACTGACAGTATAAAAGTACACTTGGGCAGTGAGAATCTAGGCATGGTGGAAATAAACTGACAATATAAAAGTGCACTTGGCCAGTGAGAATCTAGGCATGGTGGAAATGAACTGACAATATAAAAGTACACTTGGGCAGTGAGAATCTAGGCATGATGGAAATGAACTGACAATATAAAAGTACACTTGGCCAGTGAGAATCCAGGCATGGTGGAAATGAACTGACAATATAAAAGTACACTTGGCCAGTGAGAATCTGGGCATGGTGGAAATTAACTGACAATATAAAAGTACACTTGGCCAGTGAGAATCTAGGCATGTTGGAAATGAACTGACAGTATAAAAGTACACTTGGGCAGTGAGAATCTAGGCATGGTGGAAATGAACTGACAATATAAGAGTACACTTGGGCAGTGAGAACCTAGGCATGGTGGAAATGAACTGACAATATAAAAGTACACTTGGCCAGTGAGAATCTAGGCATGGTGGAAATGAACTGACAATATAAAAGTACACTTGGGCAGTGCAAATCTAGGCATGGTGGAAATTAACTGACAATATAAAAGTACACTTGGCCAATGAGAATCCAGGCATGGTGGAAATGAACTGACATCATAAAAGTACACTTGGGCAGTGCGAATCTAGGCATGGTGGAAATGAACTGACAATATAAAAGTACACTTGGCCAGTGAGAATCTAGGCATGGTGGAAATGAACTGACAATATAAAAGTACACTTGGGCAGTGAGAATCTAGGCATGGTGGAAATGAACTGACAATATAAAAGTAAAGAGTCATGTTATGGCACAGTCCCTTAGGCACAGAAACATCTTGAGCACTTGACGTTTAGTGGGATCTTTCATAGCTATGCCGGCTTATTTACAGGCTTCAATATTTTTTGGAGATGAAGTGCCACATGGACTATATCCTAAATGCTATGCCGTTTATACATTCTCCTAAGAAAGTGCCAGTAGCTCTCAAGAAAAATAAAATGATTAGGAACCAAAGTGCATGGAAAGCTTTGATATCATTACAAAAGATTTACAGACTAAAGAATGATAAGCAGTATTGTTATTGTTGTAAAGCAAGGCAATATCTGCATTTGGCAGCTAAATCTGAATCTCATGATTAACAGAGAACATTTTCAGGTGCTTACATTTACAGAAGTAATTTCAGCAATGAAAACGGTTAGTCTTTTTGGTACTTATACTTGTCAAGATATTCTAGCAGATAAATCTAGATGCAACAGAGACATTGGGAACCTCCAAAGACTGGACCCTACCCAATTCGGCTTTGTTAAGGGCAGATCATGCGTTATAAACCTGGTGGACCTTTTTGAGACAGTTACCAAGGCTATAGATGAGGGAAAGGTGATACACACAGCCTACCTAGATCTTACAGAGGCCTTTGACACCATTCCCCATTCTGGTATTATAGACAAGCTCACCAGCTTGAACATAAACCCCTATGTCACAAGATGTGTTGCCAATTGGCTCACAGACAGAACCCACATGGTGAGCATTGTGGGAGCTAGGTCTGACTTTAAACCGGTTACAAGTGGCATTCCCCAGAGCTTAGTCCTAGGACCCCTCCTGTTCAGCATATACTTCTAAGAGGTACAGGAATGGACAGGAGGACTATGGCTGACCAAGTTCACAGACAACTGCAAACTAGGGGCTATAACTGACTCTCCGGCTGACACAGACATCCTCCAAAAGGGTCTCACTGAGACGGATACCTGGTGTCAAAATCATGGCCTTAAGATAAATGCCAAAAAGTGCATAGTCATCCCCTTTGGAAAAAAACATAGTACTCACAAACTACCACATAGGTGGTAGTCCTTTAAATACAGAAAACGTAATAAGGGATCCAGGGACCCAAGTAGATAGTACTCTCTCCTTTGACAATCACATTGCCAAAGTTGTTAGAAAATCCTTCGATGTGGCCCACCTAATCACAAAAGGGTTTGCATCCAGATCAAAAGAGGTCATTGTGCCCCACTACTCATCACTCATCAGACCCATCATACAGTACAACACCTCATTTGGGATGTACCTTAGAAGACACCTGCAACAGCTGGAACGACCACAGAAGTACCTCACCAAGTGGATTATTGGCCTCAAACAGATGCCCTCTGCAGCTCGACTGAAGAAACTCCAGCTGTACTCAATTGTATACTGCCTACTCAGAGGTGATCTCTGCCTGACATACAAGGCCATGTCAAACCCAGAATTGATGGACATGCTCCACCTAAAGAAAACCTTATCCCCTCAAGCCACACGCTCTAGGGATCTAAACCTCACCACAGCAATAAATAATACATGCTGGAGGGATAGATTCCCGTCCCAGAGATTTCTGATGCTTTGGAACAATATTCCAAACTACATTAGGCAGAGCTCCTCACTAACACTCTTCAAGAGAAACCTTGATGAGTAGATGGGAACCAGAATGTTTACCCCAGGGATCACTTTGGTGGCTCTGCTGGACAGAGGCGCAGGGAACTAGTCTAAGGGGGCGATGAAAGCCAACACATTCTGGCTGGGCTTGTAGATGCCTTCGGTCAGATAGCCTAGTACCTACCTATGAACCTATGAACCTATGAAAAAGAACTATATAACAATTCCTTGCATTAATGATACTTCTGTTTCTTAATTCATCAGCTCAACAGGTAATAGGTTATTAGGCAGGTAATAGGCTATCTGCCCTTGTGGGCCATTTTAAGCATAACCAATTTCCCCAAAGGTGACAATTAACACTGTTCCTTGTATCTGTGAGGCAAATTCCTTAACCATTATGCCAATCCTAATCCCTAAAATGATTAAAGGTTCTTAGGCAAGTACTAGGCAATTAGTCTGCAGATTATTGCATGCCTAGCCAATTTTCAGACAGTGATTTGTGGTCAGAATCAAACCCTATTCCTTGGGTTAATGAGATTAACACATTGACCATTATGCCAACCCACAAATGAATGCTTTCAAGTAGGTGAAAGCTTGTGATGTGCGGTAAACATAGCTTACTATCATTATTGTGAGGTTTGCATTTAGTCCACAAGAACATATGGGCAGAGATGTGAGTAGACCAAGGTAACATAACTGCAAAGAATAACAAATGTGAAAAGTTCACAAGGCTGAAATACATGTATCATGTATCATGCAAAGTCAGGGTATGGTATATATAAAAAAGGACAAGCAATCATGTAAATGGTGCATACTGAAAACAGACAAACATTACAGAGGTTTCTAAGAGTGATGCAGTATGTTGCAATGCTTTGTTTAACATGTCTGAGATAACTATGTTTCTGAAAAAGATACATAGATACATTTGCAAATTGTAACCCATTAGTTGAGATATGAACAGGAAGATAGTTTTGAAATGTTTATATATGCACCAGTCTTAAAATACTATAATGAGGTGAATAATCCAGTAGGTTTGCAAGTAAATGAGTCAGAATGATAGAAAAGCTATGATCTTAAAGAGAACAGATCAGTTGACTGAGTTGAGAGCATTTATGAATGCTCAAAACAAGTATGCTATCAAGGAGAAGAAAACATTCAGAACAGTTTATGGATTTAAGAAATGCTCTGAATATGTGTATGGTTAAAACCTGCAGAAAGAAACCAATCATAAAATCTTGCAATTTTCCAGGATTCTCTTGCTTATCATCATCTTCTGTATTTAACATCATCAGCAGCATAAATCAGTAATTTAGATGATACATACACAGACTTTCTAGTGTTCTTAGGAATAAGAAAAAATCCCAAATGAGGAACTCTGAAAGAACCTCACAAAAATATGTACTACTTAGCAAATAACAGAAGTATCTTTTTATTTTATTTGAAGCTTTGTTAACAGGGAAAACTTGGCATTTTAAGCCATGACTCTGGTCACTAGTAAAAGGTAAATGCACACAGCCTTGAAAATGAATTAAAATAATAGACTGTTTTAATTTGGGAATATTAATTACAAATTATCAATGATAAGTTCATTTAGGTCTTGTATACAAACTGAGTAAAACACACATTTAAGCAATCACATAGGTTGCAGATTTATTACAGTTATAACAATATAATAGCTAATGTTTGGGTAACTTAAAATCCACATAAAATATTTATAAAATAATAATAATATACAGGGCATTGATTACAGAGATTGGCAATAAATTGAGTTGGGTCAACATTGTTTCAATGAATCTCATTTCACTGAATTTCATTTCACCCCAATCACTTCACTGAAAACTCAAATTACTGAAAACTCATTTCATTAAATCTCATTTCACTGAACTGCAGTTTGTATATATACCATTGTGTATAATACTGTAAGGCAAGTAAAAGTATATGCCCTTTTCCCCACTGTAGTGTGATCATGGAGTTAGTATATATAGTTGGAGGTGTGGGGGCACAGCCCCCACACCCCCCTAACACACCCACTTTAGTTTGAGTACATATTGTTTTCTGGTGAGAGTTAGTAATTGGTGTTGCAACTATGCATGTCTATTGTTTAAAATGTATTGTTACATTTTTGGTAAAATACAATATAAAACAAACAAGGTGGGGGCTATACCCCCCCCCCAATGTGGTGGGCTGTGCCCACCATGCCCCCTCTAACTATATATATACTTACGCCAGGATTGCACTACAGTGGGAAAAAGGGCATATACCTTTTACTTGCCTTACAGTACTCGACACAGTGCCATATATACTAAGTTCAGTTCAGTTAAATGAGATTCAGTGAAATGGGTTTTCAGTAATTTGTGTTTTCAGCTATGTGGTCGGGATGAAATGAAATTCAGTGAAATGAGATTTTATTTAACTGTTAATCAAGAAAGTGGTCTAACTCAGAATCATTCATGACCTTTTACTCCTTGAGCAGTGGTTAGTACAATGAACTCAGTTTGTAATAAATATTACAGCAATTGTACATGTACATATATGAAATATATATAAACTAAACAGTTGCAATATAATTTAAATAACTTAGAGGCACTAGTACATTGACTAGAAGTATGCAGTACTTGCCCCTTTCTTTGAGAAAGTTTATGCTGTGAATTATGCAATGTAATACATTGTATTCCTGCAAAAAGGAGTTAGACAACTGGATGGGTATCCACAAATTCACCCCTGGTGTGGCTGGTCTGCTGCTACCTGAGAAAGGAGATAAGGTTTAATGGGGGGGGGGGGGGTACTGACAAGATGTAAATGGTCACATTTGTATCATCTATGACTTTATAATTCTAAGACTCTGCAATGACATAGTGCAATTAGCTCAGTATTTCAACAGTCCAAGCCATATAATAGCAATTTTTCATATTTTAGCATAATTTTTAATACTGAAGTCAATGACACCAAGGGCACCACATTTGTGTTCTGGAAGTAAGTCTTGTTCTGTTTGGTTTGGAAAGTTGTATGCTTCTTTTTAACCTGGTTTGTCGTGAATGACTAATCCAGCAGGCTAGATCTTTTGAAAAAGCTTTTTTTCCTAATAACAGTAATAAATGATGGCCTTTTAAAACATTTGGTAATTTTCTTTGTTTAATGATAAGCTAAGAGACATCATCTTTACGATTTGAGTCTAGGGGTGAATATATACATACATGTGTATGTATATACATATATATATAAAACTTGCAACAAATCCCGTGACTAAGTCCAGCAAAAATTTTAAAAACACATTACTATTTTATAGAAAATTACTTAAAACACAATATCCAAACTTTAAAAACATCACCTTCATAAACATTAAATAAATACAAATATCTAAAAACATCTAAAACACATGATCTAAAATATGCTTTAAGTCTTAACAAACAGGAGACAGAAATTGTACTACATTCTCACCCTGGTTACCTTCAGAAATAATGGGCAAAAAAAAAAGCAGTGATGAAGGGGCAGTTTGTACATACAGCAAGAATAGCTACCTTCTTTGAAGAGTTTTTGGCTGAATGTAACATTAAGGATATGTTCTTGAGAGGAGGCTACCCAGGGGGCTTTGTTGATAATACACTAGAAGAGGTGATACAGAAAAGAAGAACCTTGCATTTTGCTCCCATTCTTTCTGAAAGTGACCAGTGTGAAAATGTGACCCATGATTCCAGTATGGAACAGTTACATCTGTGAAGTCAACTCATGCCACCAGTTTGATTATTTATTTCTCCTAATGACAGTAGTGTTTGCTGTAAGTGCTATACTTAACAAGAATGGGGGTGTACTGAATGAATATGTTGGGGGTAACAAAAAGTTGGGAGAATGACTGAGTATAGTTTTTAGAAAAGGTACCTCATTAAAATCTTTTTTAGAGCAAGGTATTAAAATGCCTGTCCCTATACAAAGGGCATGTTTAAGTGTCATAACTGCAAAATTTGCAAACATATTGCTGTTGGTGCATGCTTTATTATTAATGGGAGAAGAGTATATATCCTAAGTAGATTCAACTGCCTAACAAAAGGAGTAGTTTATATTGCATTATGCCAGAGCTTTCCATGCTTTTATGTAGGAAAAAACAGACAGGTTTTTAAAAGACAGACCCCAGGATTCAATAAAGCTTACACAAAGCAATTCTCCATGTATGAATAGTGTAGCAGCCCTAGCATGGAATATGGCTGCCGAGCAATCCAGTAAACAAGGCTGGGGGCTTGCATGAGCCCCACAGCACTATTCTAACATAGACACTACAGAATAATGCAAATCATTTCATTTGCTGGTGAAAACTATGCAAATGAGGTGAATCAGCAATTCAACAAGCAGACAGGGATAATTGTTAAAGCAGTGTCTGCTGCAGAAATGTATTCGGTTACTAGCCATGTACATTTCTACAAAAATCAAAATGGGTACATGACAGCTCAAAGTAAAGCATGTATTATGCGTATTAGGCATGCCAATGGCCAAACATATGGTCATTGGCATGCAAAACCGTTTCAAAATAATAAAAATCAAAGTTTATTTTTTTGGCTGTTTTAACCGTTTAAGCAGAGCACAGCGGATCGTACAGAAAAATAAAAAAAAGTAAAAAGACAATTTTATGTGAAAGATGAATTTTGCCATTATAAGGGGCAGCAGGCAGACTCATAACAATAACAGGTAAGAGTGGTAGCTAAGGACATAGGTTCTGGAGTAGTGCTGTAACTAGGGTCTAAGGCAGTGGGGTATGCAAATGAGCTAAATTTATTGAATAGCAAAATGGGAGACTGTATCCACATGCACCAAACCGTGTAGGAGCTATAATGCGGTGGTGTAAGCAGGAGAAGCACCTGACATGAAAAGGGTGTGTGTCATGCTTGGTGTAAGCACACTGGAGCTTCAAGGCTCATATTTGTGCTGAGCTAAGCACAGCTAAGCAGGGGGGTGGATGTCTGAGGCTGCTTAGCTGTGCTTAGCTCTTTCAAGAAATGAGGAGCTCGTTCATGTCCAGGGAAGGGCCTTTTGTGCTCAGCAATGTTTACATTAGCTAAAACAGTTTGCGTGACATGCTACAGGCTTAAACAGAGAGAAAAATAAAAAGGGAAATAGCAGTATTAAGGAAATTACCTAAAAATCACTAAAATGGCTTCTCCCAGTCACAGTGGCACATTCAAACCCCTCAGTAACACAGATGACAGGTGTAATTTATCATCATCAGCCAATCACACAGGCAGCATTTGCAGCACAACAGTATAAAGTATGAAAACACCTTTCAGTTTAGTTTTTCCCACAAACCCTGCACCATTGGTGTACACAATTGGGAATTTTAAGTGACAAAATGTTAGGGCTGCTGTTGCTCTGATACATCAGTATGTGCTAGAGACTGAAGGCAATGAAGAGGATAATGCTAACAACCACCCCAGATTGAGGAGGAAGAGAAGAGTGTTCAGACCCAGGGTAACCTACCAGGGGCTACGTGATCTGGAGATACTAGAGTGCTACAGGGTGGACAGGAACATACTTCATCAAGCTGTGCCAGCCTCACCTCAGACCCAGAGCCAACAGAGGGGAACCCCTCCCAGTTGAAACCAAGGTATGTGTACCCTTAAGAATACTAGCTACAGGTACCTTCCAAAGACCTAATGGGGACATCATGGGGGTCTCACAGGCATCTGCATCCACCAGTTTCTGGATGTCATGCAAACACATGCTGGTGAGCACATATATTTCCCCAGCAACCCTGAGGAGAGGACCAGCAATATGCATCTCTTCTACCATGTAGCAGACTACCCAGAGGTACTGGATGCCATAGACTGCATGCACATCCACATCAAGGCACCACCTAGGTAGAGTCTATGTCAACCGCAGGAGCTATCACTCCATCAAATGCCAGGTCATGTGCAATGCCCAGGACATTATCATGGATGTGTGTGCTGGCAGACCTGGTAGTTATCACAACTCCCACATCTGGCATGCCTCATAGCTGTACATGTCATTTGCCAGGGGGACATCCCATATGGCCATCTAGTGGGGGATGTTGGCAATGCATTGGAGCCATGGATGATGACACCCATCAGATATGCAGACACACACCCTCTGAAGAATGCCATAATGAGGCATATTCACAAACCAGGATGGTGCTTTAGAGCATGTGTTTGGGATGCTCAAGTCACGGTTCCGCTGCCTTGCCATATCAGGTGGAGCCCTGCAGTACTCTCCAGTCACATGTTCACACATATGCACACATGTTCATAGTATGTGCCATGCTACACA
Organism: Protopterus annectens; assembly: GCF_019279795.1. Classification (NCBI taxonomy): domain Eukaryota; kingdom Metazoa; phylum Chordata; order Ceratodontiformes; family Protopteridae; genus Protopterus; species Protopterus annectens. The sequence continues at coordinate 1,673,653,314 of NC_056726.1, read as the reverse complement.
ATATTATCCTGCGGAAACAGCTGTGACAGGAACATCACAGGGAAGGGCCACACAGCCCCCACCATTGCCAAGGTCCCCACAGCCACAGGGGGACTTGGAGGAGGAACCTCCTGAGCCTGCTCCTGTAGGCAGACAGAGCTGTGCCCAGTATGTCCAGACCTTGGTAAAGAGGCAACACATAGCACACACACACACTGACATTGTAGGGACCCAGGGACTGACACCTCGCTCTGACTCACACACACAGTAAAATGGATGCCACATGCATCACACTACCTGTACCTTACCATGTATAGGCTGTGTACCACATGCATGTGACAGAGTCAGCCCTAAAGCACCATCCCCACAACCACTGCAGGCACAAGGTTAGTCTGTCTTCTTAACAATAAATGAGTGGAGTAGCACGTTGTGGTAGTATAGCTATCGTATTGCTGCATGCATGCAAGAAATGGGGTAGCCTATCAGGATAGCAGCAGACAACCGACAGCTATGTGGGACAACAGGAAATGTCCACCCAGTACCTTCCCCAGAGTATGCAGTAGCCCCCTAGGTGACAAACTCACTGCAGTATATATGGGAGGCAAACTACCTGGGGGCTCATAGGTCACATGCATGGATGTCAATGTGGGGGGGTCCCATACTCATCCCTAAGCCTCAAACAGCACGTCAGCTGTAGAAACACATAAAGAAATACCTGTCAAAGGCCCACAAATGGGGACATTGATGAAATATTCTCCTACAGACTTACACAGTGATATCACAGCAGTTCTTGCAGTTGCATTAAGGCTTTGAATTTTAAGAAGTCTGAAACCCAAATGTCTGCCATTACAATCTAACCTGTGCTCTTTAGTGATATGCCTGTATTCTCCAAGATAGGCACAATGCTATGTTAAATGGAACCAAAATGTAAAGCCAACATCAGCACAGTCTGTGCAAATGTGTACAGTTGGCAGGTGTGCCCCCCCCCCCACACACACACACCCACGTTCTCATAGAAATGCAGTAACATTAATGTTTGTAGGGTATTAACAGCAGAGCACACATTTCCAGGGCTGTCCCAATCAACTTGATAACTTGTTGCATGTCCACAATATGCAGGGGTCAATGAGCTATGTATATGTGTGGTTAATACTTTCAGGATGTGGCCTGCAGGCTGTCGTGTCTTAGTGGCCTAGGTAGAGTACTGTGGTTGACAGGGTCCATGTTCCAAGAACTGCAGTGCCAACTATTTTGCATGTCAGCTATACCTACAGAAGGAATTGTACACACTGTCCAGACATCAATATCTGTTACTGCAGGAAAGCTGGACAGGTCAGGGGCAGAGGGCCACAAATATGGATAGTACACAGCTCGGATTAATCTACACAGTGCCTAGCATACCTCTCAACTGTACAGACTTTTGGCAGAATGTCCATAGGTTTGCATCATATTTTTGGTGTGTTTATCATGAAATTGTGTTTTTTCTGGCAAATCATTGGCAAATCACAAAAGACTAAAGTCAGAAAATAATGACATATTGTAGTTTCAGACCTCATACCCTTTAGAAAAATGCACGCTAATGCAAAACCTGTTATTGCATCACCTTTCTAGGTTTGTAAGGCCAATAGTTAATAATGGTCCCTATATTTAGGCCTTTGTCCTCCAATTACTTATGCCTTTGTCCAGATGTCTGGCTCTAAGAAGTTGAGAGGTACGGTGCCTAGTAGGACAGCAGGTACCTGAAGATCAGTGTACTGCCAGGTTATAAAAGGCTGCCACCTTACTGTGTTAGCACTGACAACATGTCACTGGCCAACATCCATACCCCTAGAATGATAGGTTGTCGCAAGAGCACAAGTATGCCTTGTATATCTGTTCTGCTTGTCCTAACATTGCTTTCTACTGATAACTATTTGCAAAATGAGAAAGGGTCATGTCAAAACATCAGTAGCAGACAGTGGAGAAGCAGACATCATACCCATAATAGAAAGCAAGCAAATACCAAACTGGTCTCCCAACTGTCTATGTTTGGCAGAACAGTATTAACATCCAGTCCCCATGTGTGGGCCTTTGTCTGGGTGTCATATATGGGCCTGTCCAGATGTCAGTCTGTGACGGTTTGACAGCTAGGCCAACATGTAGCCTCATAATAACATAGTAACACAAACCATCTGAGGACCCCAGCAGAGGTAGTGGTGCAATGATGGACAACCTGCTAAATAGGTACACTCAAAGGTGTGAAGTCCATAAATATGTGTGTGATGTTACGACATTTACCCTGCTCACATCAGAACTACAAATACACAACAGCAGTCACTATGGACAAAGCCTGTGATTGGACTAAAGAAGGACAAAGAGACACACATAAGGAAAAGGGGAACCACTTGCCAGACAAATGGAGAATATGCACACCAGAACAAATTGTGCAGTAACATAGGTGCCCTGCAGTGTATGGAGTCAATAAACATCACCTGCAAATGCACAACACACACCCGTGTAAGTGGAGGTCCACAACAAAACAAAAACCCAAAGGACACCTCAGAGACAAAAACATATGAGAACTCCACAAACCTACACACCACAGACCATGCATAATCCACATACCAGGGTCTTGCAAACACTAAGGTTTTACCATATGCCTAACATATTACTCATAGAATACTCCACTGGGAGACACATATATGTTCACACCAGGCAGGATAAGGAGAAAGTCAAGGTCACTTGTTTGTCAGGTGCCATAACCTGCCATATCACACATGCACTCAAGTCACCCCACAGCAGGTACAGGTATCACTCCAGCCTGGTCCATGGCAGTGTGAACAATGTCAGATGTACCTCCCTGGACTACAGGAAGACAGACATGAATCAGCTTGCTGAATATGTGTCCCATGCAGGTATGTCCCTAGTCTTAAGCAGCATTCTGCTGTCACCCAAAATGATGGCGCAATACAAATAGAAAATGATTGTCAGTAACACTTGACTCACTTACTGGTGTCATCCCAGGGGGATCTACTGCCTGGAAGCCTGGAAACATATGACTGACAGACCCCGCTGCCTTGATAGAAATGGCCTCATCTATCTCACTTGGCCTTCAGGCCCCTGGCATAGGGCTTTGCCTCCCCCATAGTGCCTCTGTAGGGAAAGTCATGGGGTCCATACTACCAACATAAAACACTCAACAAAATGAAAATGAAAGGCCATGCCACTAAATGCCAGAAGTATAAACAGGAAAATGCAGTCATTGCAAGCAGTCATAACTCTGGACGATAGTGACATTTGTGCACTCACAGAAACCTGGCCCACAGCCATGGAGAGAAACCCATCCTTACCTGATCACTCATCCTTTCACACAATCAGACTCCAAAATGTGGGCAGCAAAGCCAAAGGAGGTGGAGTATAAATATATATTAGGCAGACACACACCTCCAGGCTGGTCAAACAGTCTAACACACATGAGACACTCCAAGTGCAGTCAACTGTTGACAAGACCCCCATGCAAATTATATGTAGCTACAGGCCAACATATCTGACTCAGGACACCCAACTCGCATATCTGACCCTCTACAAATCTATCAAGATTCCACCCATCACCCTGATCCTGGCTGACTTATATTACCCAAACATTGATTGGAAATCCAACCATGTCAGAACAGAAATGCACAAAGATGCCCCCATCTTATCAATGCTACATCCTTAGGACAGCCACTTGATACCCCCACAAGATGTGAAACCTATGTCGGACTTGGCAGTAATCAACATGATCAACCACTGCAGCACCCCTATGGTATCATCCTCCCTGGAAAGATCCAACAGAAAAGCAGTCAGATGTCATATCACCATCTCTCCTGACCCCTCCTCTAGCATTGGTAAAAGGAAAATGTCCCACAATCTGATCACAACCACCAGAGGGATATAAACAGCTGAACAGCCACATACTTCACTAGAGGAACAGGCACCAACTTCCAAATGTACACAAAACTAGTATGCCAGCATATAGATACAGATGCACAGAATCAGGAATATCTGACAGGACAAAATCACAGTCTGCAAGGGAGAGAAAAGCCTGTCCACAAACATCTTCAATAAAGGAACTATATAACAAAAGGATAACATTGCTGTTTAGGACCAAGAAGGTGTAGCTGCACAATTGGAAGCAATCACCCCTTAGCCTGAACAAACAAATAAGAGCACCAGTGAAATCCAGTAAAGGCAACTCTGAGTCCAAATCACCCACATCTAAGACAGACAATCATAAGGATGACCTCACATATGTCTGCATTCCCAAAGGAAACTCCCAAATCGGTGAAAAACTGGTGGTCAAGGAAACTGCATACACAAATGCTGTAGATATAGCTAATCCACTGGCTGACTGATTCAGTGGAAATGTCTCCCCTCTGCCCCCTATCAGAAAAGCAGGACATCCCCAGTACCAGAAACTCAACCCTTATCACTAGGGAACATGGCATCATTGCCCTATCCAAGTCAAGAGAACAGCCTCCATGGGACCTGAATACATTCCAGGCTGCAACCTACATGAACCCAGGCATGAAATGGCAGCATCATTATGTACCCTACACACCCAAAGCCTGAGTACTATCCATGTCACAGCCAGGTGACGGACAGTCACTGTCATCTCTTTCCACCAAGGTGGAGTGTTCACTGACCCAGGAAATGAAATACCCATCAGCCTAACTAGCATTTATTCCCAAGACCATGCAATGGATTATTGTGGATCACATTAACATGGACATTAGTAAAGTCCAAATACATTACCCTACACAGTCTGCCATCCTCAGTGGAGGTATGTCAGTGAACTCCAGATGACTTCCCTGAGGCAGCCAGCAAAGGCATAGATGAAGGAAAGATGGTGGACTCAGGCCACCTTGAACTGACCAAAGCTTTACACACTATTCCCCACTTACCCATAGTACATGAACTCTGTCAACTAGGCAGCAATCCATAAGTTACCAGATGGGTATCAAACTGGTTCATTGATATAACCCACATAATCATAATAGGTGTAGCTAACTCAAACCTTACACTCGTAATGAGTGGCATACACCAGCAATTGGTCTGAGTGCCTCTGGTATACAGGATATACTTCCCTGAGGTGCAGGCCAAAAACACTGGCCCATGGCTGACCAAGTTGGCAGATGACTGCAAGCTGGGAACAGTCATGA